>NW_006264069.1:85318-92069 GCF_000469605.1 Apis dorsata
TCCGCCACTTTTACCGAGCCGCCTTTTTCCACTCGGGCCCGAGTGGACTCTTCTGCGAGTGGAATAAAGACTATCGCCGTTGAAACGGGAGAGGAGGACGGTGAAGCGTGGAGGATTCGATTGATCGTTCGATTACTGTCCTCGAGCGGATTTTCGGGGAATGACTGCGGTGGCGGTTACACTCCTTTCCACTCACCCGAACAAACAAGCGCGGGAGAAAAAAATTATTTTAAAAGAATCGCGGTATGCAAAGAGAGAGAGTGTGATCTCGTTTCGATCTCGTTTCAAAATAAATTCAAATATAAGCCGAGCTAAATTTTTCAAAATTTATTATTATCGTTTCGACACCGATTCAAACGATAAAAAATATTTGGAAAAGCGAAGGAAAGAAATAATTTAGAAGGAAATGAAGTGAAAGCGTATCGAACGGACCAAAGATTATCCGTATCAGTAATGGGAAACGCGACAATCGAAGGTATCGATCTCCCTAATGCACTTACGTCGTGATTAAATCCATCGCGAATCGAATCCTCGTGTCACGCACGTTCGACGTCGAACGATTACCAAGAGATAATTTCGGCTTCCGCTACGCGTGGATCGCGTTTTCTCCGTTATTTCGAGGGAGAACCGTCTCTTCTCGAAATAACGGCTCACGATGCCAATTAATGTCGCGAGGAAATCATTCATCGGCTGATGAATTATCCGTTTTTTTCTTCCCATTTCATCCATGCTATTTCGAAAAGCAGAGAACGGCAGAGGAGAAAAAGGATACAGGTGAAAAGGAAAAAAGGGGGAGAAAGAGAGAGGAGGAGGAAAAACAGAGGAGAGGAGGAAAGAAAAACAGGCGCGTAAATTGTTTCCCCGCGGCAAACGGGAGACAGTTGAAATTGAAAATATTGGATTATTTGCATCGCGCGTTCACACACACACGCGCGCGCGCCTATACGCGTGGAACGAGAAACAAATGTTACGCGTCGATCGACTTGATCTCGTGACAACGGATTCGAGTCAAAAATCCCGAAATCGGTATATCAGGGAGAGGGAGGGCGATGGGCGTCGAAAATCGTAGGGTTCCAGCGGAGACAGGGGGGGGTTAGGGCTAGGGGAGCGGGGTGGACGGGTTGGATATGGAACAAGCGGACGGCTGTCACAATTTCCGGATTTCAATATTGACGGGTGCCGGGAGAGCGCGCGCGTTATCCAATGTGTAAACTTTCGCCCTGTATTTTAATTTCGCGACGCTCAATATGCCGCCGTCTACGACGACGATGTCGATGGCTAGGACGATGACGAGGACGAGGACGACGATGTCGACGCCAACAGCACCCGCGGAAAGTTTGCAATAACAGTTTAATCCCCGATGATGAGAGACTCTGTGGAGGCCTCTTACCTCTCTCTCTCTCTCTCTCTCTTTCTCACCCCTTTACCCCTTTTCAGCTCGAGTGCACTTCAATCAAGCCGTGTGTTTGATTTAGAGCTATCCAAGATGCACTGATAATAATCGATAAATCCCCCGCTTCCACCGACGCACCTCGATGCCTTGAAATCTTATCGCTGCCTTACCGCTTCCAGCCTCTCAGCCACCCTGGCAACGGAACGAAGGGTGTGTCAGGTGTACCGGGTAATGCTATTGTTTAAAGGGATTTTCGTGTCCCGTCGTATAGGAGAATACTCCGTACACGTTGGCCCTTCGTTTTATAATAATTAGTTATTGAAATACAAATACGATAGAAAATTTACAACGATCGTGTATCACCCGTCCTTCTAATGTAATTACGAAAATAGAAGATACGAATCTTATTCTCAGGTAACGAGTTTCAAGTAATGTTAACGATAAAAAATTTTATATGTAATTCAAGAAAGTGCACGAAACAATAATAAATTCTGCAAAGAACTTTGTATTTTTGTTATTTTATCTTTCCTCGAAGATAAATGAAATTCTAAATTTAACCTACCTAATGAGCCTAGTACAGCGATATATTTTTTCCCCCCTTTCCGCGATACCGAGCAATTTGTACAGCGAAGAGATACGTTTAACCACGTCCCATGTATTTCCCGCTTATCACCCATCGGCCTAAAAAACGAACATAAGAAACCCGTGTATCGTGATTCGTCGTGGTCGACGCCGCGGCGCGCCGCATCCACGTCAAATCGATTTGCCGTTTCTAACACTTGCTTCTTAATAGCCGGTAATTGAAGGTACACAGAGAACGGTCGTTTATCACGCACGTTGCGGACGTGCGCCTCGTAGCCGAGCTTTCGTCGGAATGCAACGTTTCGTGCGGCGAAACGGCACGGGAATTGCTCGCGGCAATTCAAAACGGAACGATCGACGACAAATTTCTAGTAATTTTCGCGTAATGAACACTCGAAAGAAAATCTGGATAATGATTTTCTTCACAGGTATACGTATACGCGTGAGAGCAAGTGTACACTGTGTATATCGAGGAAGGAAAGGACAAAGGAATAATAGCGGTATTGCCGAGTTGCTTACGAGGCACGCGCGGCCAACTGTTACAAATCTATAAACGTAATGTTCAATAATGTTACCCCCCCGGCGAAAAGTGGGTATCGCATGACCGCACGACACCCTCGACACGCGACAACCACCACCATCACCACCACCACCACACGCATCCGCACACTGCGACCTGTATCAGCGTTTATTGCCCAGGAACCAACCCTCGAAGGAGGACACTGGGACATACGTCTCTCTATAGGCATTGCTCGAAGCCCTTTGTAAGATCTTGCGGTTTGCCGGACTTGGAGGAATATCCCTGTGGGATCAACCGCGTATCACGTGTCACCGGGACGGGAGATTCGGGGTTGGAAATCGATTGTCGCGATTAAGGGAGAAGTTCGAAAGTACGAATGTTTACATTGACGATCATATTTGATATTAGTTAGGTATATCTGGATATTTTTGATCGAAAATTTTTTTTAATCGCTCGTCCAATATATATTGTTTTTATCCCGAACAACGCTTATTCCAAGGGATTAAGATTAATTTCGAGACGAGACTAAATGGGATATCGTATACAGAATCCCTCTCCCCTCGTCGATCCTTCGAAATTGGATACTTTTTTTTTTATCGAACAAAAGTAAACTATCTGTGTAACGGTTTCCTTCGACGATTCCTCGAGGAGGTGTATCGACAAGCGCGCGAGATAGATGACAAAGAGAAGGTCGTCGTGTTCACGACAGGAAAGGAGAGAAGGAAGAAAGGAGAGAAAAGGAAGAGGTCTTTATGAGGCGAAACATTTCGCCGGTAGGGAAGAAATATATCGCGGGTCCCTCGGCTCGGTATCCTTCGATTTAAGCATTTGTCTCGCGCCAAATAACGCGTGTTATTCAAGCTATAAGAGACAATAAAACGCACATGTTAAGTTCCGCTCAACCGTTCCATCCAGCGTCCTCTGCCATCCTCTTTTTCAACCACCGACGCCCAAACCCCGACGGATAACTCCCTGCTTCGGGACCTTACGATACCTTTTTTCCACGATATCCCACCAAATCCGACGTATTTCCAATTGTCTCGTAGGGCTGACGTAGAGAAAGGTATCTTCTTTTTTCTTTTTTCTTTTCTTTTCTTTTTCTTTTCTTTTTTTTTTTCCTACAAGGGAGCAATGGTTACTGAATATAAACGTCTTGATATATAGGGTGAGATAGGGTGAGTTCGACAGATCCTGAATAACAATATCTTTCCTTGGCTTACTAAAATCAACTGCCTCCCTTTTGAAAACGCTTACTACCGTACCACAAGTAAATCAAGAATTTTCTTCACGCGTTCGTGAAGAAGAAATCTTATGAACTTCATTTATACCAACAACCAAACAATCAAAGTTTTCCTCGGATAAACGAATTTAATCATATATCCATAATCATATTTTACGAATTACATAACGTCCTTGTTTCCATTTGTAGCAGACGTTCTTATGTAACCGTATAAAATAAGAGCCAAGATTTCACTTAATCGAACGACGATAAAACTTTTCCACCTCCGACTATAAAAAATCGACGCAATCCTTCGAGCAATTCCATCACCCTGCTCTCCCTACGCTACATCGTCGATTTTTCACGGTACCGAGAGAGCACAAGCGCGCTTAATTCCGCGGTTAACCAGCGTGCAATCGCGGCGACGGCGCGCATCGTCTTCGACGCGGTGATACAATTACGCCGCCCAACGAATTCCCTGATCCGTAGATTCATTCCCGCCTTTTCACGCCGTTCGTTCGCGCCACAGCAGAGAAATTATTCGGCTCATTATCCGAGTCGATTTACCGGCGTGGAATTCGCCCAAGCCTTCGTTTCATTTTCCACGAAACCGGAGATTACGCTACGACATCCGCTTCCCACCCGTTACAATTCGATTTCTCCTTTCGATTTCTCCTCTCTCTTTCTCTGTTCGTGTCCATCCGTGTGCACCCGCTCCTCGCAAAGAAACGCGTCGACACAGACACCGGTGCTCTCTCTTCCGTCACGATGGATACACGAGGTTAAGGCATGATGGGGGATAGAGGGATAGTAGGGATAGTAGGTTTTACCCGGTCATCGGGCTTCAACGGAAACTTGATTATTTCAAGTGCAATCGGACGAGCCGCCCAAACGCTTCGCAGGATGTATCCGTGTGATTGACGATTATTCCTCGTATCGGGATGGTAATTCGTGTGCTCGTCGGGAGATATATCTTGCGATATTGGATTCTCGTAATAGAATCGGAGGCGTGGATATTAAGGGAGAAATTTTAGCAGAAATAAATCTTGTCGCTTGATATTAAGTTTAAAAACTTCATAAGTTTGTTTAAAATATTTACTCGTAATTAATGGGTATAATTGATCCGCTCCTCGTATATATCTCGAACGTTTGTCAAACATCTTCGATTATTCGATTATTTGAATAATAAATTACATTGAAGCAATAATTTATATTGGAGTGAACTGTATTTCTTAACTTCAATTTTATCTGGAGTCTGGTGATTCCATTGGAGATGCAGAAATAAAAAATATACAACATTTCTGTGCTTCCTTTACTTTTTCTCTTTTTTTTTTTTTTTTTTTTTTTTCATACAGGAATACAAAGAGGACGATTTGTGAGGAACGATAGGGCAGAAGAAAAATGAAAGGACCCTTACTAGGTTTAACAGTAACGCTGGATGCGTTGGTCAGGTCCGATATTCTTTTGAAAGAGATGGATGCGTATATATAAAGCGGGTATCGCCCTCCGCGTAAGGACGATATCGGGTCCTGCTCTGTCATTGCGGGGCTATCTATCTGTCCAGCGAGGCATGCATACCTCGTACTCCATTCCGGAGAAAGATCACGGGCCACCCTATCGTAATGGGCTGCGGGTCCGTAATGCAGCCAGATCCCTTTTCATTATTTTATGGTAATAATACGCTACCCACCCTTCCCTTCTCTCACCGGCCGGACGCCATTTCCATCTCTGCTCCGCGTAAGAATAACCTTTCGAATCTCCTTTCTTCGCGCCAATCGAGATGATGGAACGATTCCACGGTTAATACCGATGATGAACTTCTGGATGGAGTGTTCGATGAAGGGGGGAAAAGAAGAGCCTTCGACTTCCTGCATTTACCCTGACAATATTCACGGCGACACGGCGATTAGTTCCTTTGCCACGTTGATTGCCAATTGTAAGTTAACCGTTCATGGAAACCGATTATCGAATTATAACATTAGTGATCTTCCTGCCTTCTCGTATTTAGAGAAAAATATATTGAATCGTCTATAAGGATGCATTCGAAAGTAAATTTCGATCTCCCGGATTTCGTTGGTTCATTCATAGCGGCAACGTGAACGAAGTTCGATTCCATAGCGAAAAAAGGACGAGCGAAGAGATGTTGGAGGTTGTCAAAAACACGTCTTGAAGGCAATTTGACGTGGCGATCAATCAATAAACGCAAGAATGTAAGGCGAATCAAAAATCGGGCGGCAATCCCCGGCGGGGAAGAGGAAAGGAAGTTCGTACGTGAGTACGTTTTCTGACCGCTCTAGGCTAGCAGAGAAGTGTGCCCATCGTCCTTTGCCAATAGAGAACGTGAGCCTCGTTTTAAGTTCTGGTCCTGCCAAATCCCGAACAGATTTGGGGTCTAGCCACTTCGCCCGGTCATTCGTCTTTCTTTTCTATCAGTATGTGACGCACGGCGACCGGCTTCGTTTCCCACTCCCTTCTCCTCCTCGACACTGGCTATCCGTTTTTTCTTCCACTTCGAACGAAATTTTTACCGTCCTCGCAAATAACTACGAAAGGACTCTCGAGGATCGTCGATGATCTATATACTTTTTTTTTTTTTATGAAAAATATTTGTTGCGTATATAAGATAAGCTTCTAAATTCGATATTTATTTGCATGGAGAGAAGTTGATAAATTATTTCAATTAAAGGATCATCGATAGAAAATTGTGGAAAAGAATCCTTGAATCTAAATAATATTGTTTTTCAACTCGTCGATCATTTTTAAAGTAATTACATATGATCCTATGTTATCGAAATTTCAGAAACAATTTCTTAAAATTTTTCGGATACTCTCTAACCAAGATCCCAGACTAGAAACTTCACCCCACGATATTTTCTGCTGGAAGAAAATTACCAATTCAAAAGGCGAGTTCGTCGATACGAAAAGCGTCGCCCTAGCAGCCCCTTAATAATCTCATTTTTACTAGAACGACGTGTAATATTGTGGCTCGTAGAAGCAATATATATATATATATCGTATTTTTTTTTTTTTTTTTTTT
>NW_006264069.1:92283-92922 GCF_000469605.1 Apis dorsata
CGATTAGAGAAGAGCTTAAAGAGCGCGAATTAATAACGTCTCGGCCCCTTTTAAAAACCACTCGAAGAGGCTGTAATTTTTTTCAGCTACGAGGAAAGAATTCTTCCGCGAAAGAGAATGCAGAAAGAAGAAACTGGCCACGGTCGAACGTTCGCCTCTCCTTTGTAATCATGCCGCCCTTCGTTACGCCCGTCGACATTTTTATTAATCAACCCCTGGCGATCGTGCCTCGAAAAAAATGTAATTCCGCGAATTAAGCAATCCCGAGGTAGGCAGGCAGGCGGGAAAGGTCGGAGAGGATTAGAAGAAACAACGGTGCGGAACGAGGTCGACGATTTAAATTGAATCGATACCGGTGCTCACGAAGACGTTTTGAATAATTCGCAGGCCTACCCTACCCTTGCCTAAGCTCTATTTCGACCGTAAGAAAGGGTAGAGAGTTGTGTTTATTTCTGATTACGTCGATGAAAGAAGGGAGAGAGCCCCTCTGCGTAGATGAATGACGCTTGTCAGCCACTCGACGATCCACCAACGCGGTGATTAAATGCAAGATTTAACGGAATTACCATCGCGACTCTTGGAGCGGAGAGGATTTAAATTGCGCGCAGGAGGATTCGATAAAGAAAAAAAAAAAAGAAA
>NW_006264069.1:92984-101772 GCF_000469605.1 Apis dorsata
GATCTCGACTCTTTCATCGATAATATATCGTTTCGATCTTTTCAGGATACAAAATTCTGTACGTAATTTTTATCTCTCGATGGAAAAAAATTCGAGATGTTTAGAGATTTAAAATGAATCGTTGTCATTCTCGCGTTCAAGTGAATATCCTCTGAAGCGACAGTTATTTTTAGGGCGAGTTCCGGTAGCTCTCGGAGACAAGGCAGACACGGATGGGCGAGATTGTCGACGCTGGGCTCAAATCAAGACGCTGCCTAATCCAATCAGGGATGGTAATTGCGTGCGTAGCTCGGGGCAGCAAAGCCATCGGGGGGTGGCTGCAGACTACATCTCTGGGTTGCGAGGGGTGAGTCAGAGTTCACCCCTGGTGCGCGTGCCCATTTGCTTGTCTCTGCCTACCTAACTCAACCATTTCTATGACGCCAATAGAGAGACGCATCCGTTCCCGGTGTAAAGGCGAAAGCGTCAGACCACGTCGTTAGTGTGCCGGCCGACAGAATTCTGGTAAATAGGAATTGCGCACTACCTCGTTTCCAGATACGATAAATATATACGTACACGCAACGAAAGGAAAAAAGGGGAGAAAAGAAAAGAGAGAAGGATCGAATCGACGAATGGATGAAAGGATTCCATCGATACAGAGTTATTTTCGAGAACCGTGGCCAAAGTTTATCGTAGCGAAATTGTTGGCGGGAAAGTGTTAAACAATCGTGGCCGCTTGTATTTTGAGCGGGGACGGGAGGAGCGCGAGAAAAACAAAAAATTCGTCGAATGGAAATTGGCCAGAGTATTTGACAATAACTCGGAATTGCCGGTGAACCGAATAAAAAAATCGAAGGACGGGTGGAAAATTGAAACGATAGCGCTACGCGGTGCAGGTGAAATTTTTAACGCCGCCGAGAATTGAAGGTTATTCGCGGACAATTTGTAAAAAAAAAACACGGTGTACCGGGTGCGGTACACCCGCGGCAATTTACCCCCTATCCCCGATGGAAACAAACCCTCGTTGTGACCCTAACCGGTGTTTGCGGCCTGCGAATATGGTATCTCGGTGAACCGAGCGGTCGAACTTGACGCTCCGCATCGGCTATTGTAATTTAGATTCCTTCGATCAGATATATGTACATATATATATATATATATATAAAACCACGTTGTTATTTTTCATCTTGCTAACGATTGCACGAGTGCTTTCATCCGTGCTTTCATCGCTCGATCAATCGTAAATTACAACCGATGTAATCTCAACCTCTCGTTACCGCATGCCTACATACGTTAATACGATTCAATGTATTATTGATACAACTTATAGTGTTAAACACACCCTACTACCACACTAAATATAGTCTAAATGAAAGTTACTATTAGTTGCCATTTAGTTCGGTTCCAGAATGAAAACGTCAACAACATATTAGCCAACCATATATAATATAACGGTGTTACAATATCGAACAAGCTTTCGATTGAACCGAAGAAGAAAACTACGCTCTCACGCTTCGACCATTCGACCAATTTCCATCGAAATCGTTCCGCCAATTACGTCAATCTACAACAATAATCCGAATTGAACTGAAATTTCTACTTCGCCGATATTTTCCCTTTAAAAGGTAAAAAAAAAAAAAGAAAAAATCGATCGTCAATCGTGATGGAGAAACAACAAGGTTAAGCTTAATTGGAGAAATATCTTTGCCACGATTAATCGAAACGGTGTTTCGAGAAACGGCGAGCCGGTCTAACATTGGCTGGTCTGGTCTGGCTGTCCGCAACACTTACGATCATACGACATATCGTTGCGCCAAGGTAACGGCACTGTAAACAGGATCTGGCACGATCGTTTGCAGTGAAGCATAAAGTCGATACGTGTCAAACTGGCAACAGTAATTGCGCCCACACCGTATATACCTGCAAATCTAGACGTCCGGCCGCGACTGTACACGTGATACGTGCCTGTACAAGATAATGATCCTGCATACTGGCAAGGATCGGCTTACGACACGTGTCAACCAAGACCAGGACATCATTTCGCCCGGCCGGAGTATCCATTGCACTTTGTTCTCTATACTGGTGTGTACAAGGATGTAGCAAGATCGTAAGATCGGTTAAAATCTATCGTGTTCAAGACGTTTGAAACGGGAAAATTGTTGGAAATTTTAGAGGATAAGAATTCGATACGAATACAAGTATCTGGTATTCGCTAGATAAGTATAATTCGATAAATTTGAAGTTTAACTTCGTATCGTTTGTCATCCTTAGATTTTTATCTAAGAATCTTTGCACTGTGTGCAAATTTTATCTTCTCTCTCAATATCATTCTCTTTCTTCTATGATCTTTATCTTATTATTTTTTATTATTGTTATTATTAGTAGTAATGGAGAGTTCTGTTGTTATCGAAAAAAAATGGAATGTTGTATACTACGTCGATCCTACTTAATATTTTAATAATAGGATTGTGCTATATTACGCACAAGTTAATATAACGCGATTAGAGATGGAATTTGCATACCATGCGTGCACAGATCCACTTCACCACTGTATCGCTGTTACAACTCAGGCTCTTTGAAGATATAATCGAGGACTCGTTAGAGAAACGCGTATTAAATGTCCTGACGGAACAACGGGCGCATAATTATCGAGAAATTAGTACGGACAAATTACAGTTATCGATTCTCGATAGTTTTACAGTCGACGATGTAATCGATAGGTATCGATTTATACCCTAATTTATAAAGTACACTTAACGTTTAAATATTCGGCTCTTGAATAAATCCGCGAAATTTTATTCGATGATAAAAAAAAGAAAAAAAAAACAAATTCTGAATTTACACTTTAAAAAGCTATTATTCGTTCCGTTGATTTATAGAATATTCGCCGGCCCGTTTCCGTATGCATTCATACGTATGCATCGAACGTTACATTTACCATTAACGGATGATCTACACGCATGCAAAACAACCATCAAGACGGCGCGACAGTCGAGAATCATTGTGTCCATAGGGTAATACGAAATGATCTAACTGAATCACTGGTCGGTTCATGCATGCCACATTGTTCGATCGGACCGTAACTTTGCGATTTAGATACCCGTCCCACACGATGATAACACTCGCATGCGGTAAAGAGACGTGAATCAGAAATTACACAGAGATTTCACAGTTACGGAACGGTTAGAATTATCTATGAGAACTGGAAGCGTGTTAAATTGATATCTTAAGTGAATATCGAAGTGAAAAGTGCAATGAATAACCAATAATGCCAAGATATCTGTGTAGTTTCTGAATTCTGAATTATTTTATATTAAATATAATTAAATCTATGTGCGTTTTATTATTTATGGAAATAATAATTTATTAGAGATTTAAAAACTGGAATACTATTGGACCACTGTGTATATTTTCTATAAAATTATCACGAATCTGAAAGTTGCGACCCTGCAATATTTGAGAACTAGTTAGTCCATTCTCATTTTTCATTCAAACCTATTCGGATGCAAGTTTTAATAAAACAACAGATGTATGTCAACGATACAAACGAACAATATAATCAATTCTGGACATCGAGATGGAAACAAGAACATTTTTGTTCTTTTATATATATATGCACATCGTCGAACTTTTAATTGGACAATAAAATCGATAAATATATTCCCATTTTATCAAACTCTAAATAACCAAAATAACGAAAATTCAATTAACAAATCGATAAATAAACTTTCCCTTCACCCCGATTAATTAAATCTATCACTACAAATCGATAAACGAAGCTTTCTTTCGCGAAACTCGATTAATCATATCGCGATGACACCTGGAATAATTCATCGATATTATTTTTCACTCGAGCAAACATTTCGTAAACAAAACGCAACAAGTGAACGTTAATCTAAAATTCGATGAAGCTCGACGAGAACAACCGGAAGAGAGAAAAGCGCCGTTGATCGCCCTCCAATAGGCGTTAATCGTTACCCTCCGCGAGGACTAAAAAGAAGCGAAGAAACTTACTGGCTAAAAGCTTTATCTCAACGAGCTGGGACGATCGTTTCATTGGACGAGCCACGATACTCGTTATTTCCAACAAGTTTGTATCTACTAAAAGAGGGAAAATAATCGCGAAGAAAACAATGAGAACTCGGGTCAGAGATAGAGTGCATTAAACACGAGGAATAATCTAATATTGTAACGATACTATTCATTACGTAACAGGTTTTACGAGAGAAATATCGCGTTCTAGATTCCACGTGCACGTCATTCTAATTTCTCTTTCCCTTATCTAGCATAGGATGTCATAGTTCTAAAAATTTTGCGCTGATATATCTGTAGAAAGAGTTCGGATAGATGGTACAACGCAAATTTTTCAAAATATTGGAAATATTTAATCCCTCCACTAAATTAGATTTAATCTGTATTTAGTAACGAAAATATGATAAAAAATGAAAAACGTCCGTCAGTAATAGGTTAATATGTTCGAAATATAAATTTCTCGCATTTATAGAATATTGCGTTCAATTTTAAGCGAGAAAAAGAAGAGATTAAACAGATCATGCAACAAATCCTATAATATCCCAGTTTAAAGATATTCTAATAAAATTTCCAATACATCGAGGATATCAATCAATCCCAACATCCCCAAAATTGAATCAGGAGTGACAGCCTCGTTTCGTGTAATAACGTTAATGCAATAATAATTAACGTTGTATTTTAATAACGAATGAGATTAACAGCGCCGAAACGAATAAACGATGGCTAATAATCTAATTGCCCTATCTAGAGAAACTTATACATTTATCGTTCCCAGATATTAATTATTAATCGTGCTCAAACAATTAATTAATAAGATAATTAATCAAAACTCGATTTACCTCGATTACACGAATTTTATTTAGCAATAACCTCGATCGAAGAGCGAGCGAATCAAGGACGAAGGAAATTTCTCTTAGGGGGTTAGGAATGGCGCGCCTATATATCCTCCATATTTCCTCGATCCGTTGTCACGATTCCCGTCTCCCCCGGCGAAGATCTATCGGTCATGTATCGTCGATTACCCAAAATAGATTTAATCAACGGCGCATTTTCCACGGGAGAAAAGCGGGCGAATATTCGAGGAAGGTAGGGGGCGGAAAGCTGGCATGCTGTGAAGTGGGTGCTGATCATGACGAATCGATGAGATCGGGCATATGCGGCCGTGTGAACGCCAACATGCATCTCCGGCCACGCTCTCCACGATATTAGACCAATATGTTACCGTCGCCGCGCGCTAAAATCATCCCCGAAACGAGTGGATGTACGAAATCGATGTACACGCCCGGTCCGTGTACATTGTTGTTCCCCGCCGATACCGATACGTTCTCGTTACGAGCGTTACTACGACGAGAATCCGAGAGCGCACGCGGAAACGAACGCGTTCGAAATTATGCACCATAGGCGAGAAGAAGGGGGCTCGGCCTCGCCTCGCCTCTCCTCTCCTCTCCTCTCCCGCTGGGGAAATCGATATCGGTTCTCGTCGGCGATCACGACCGGCGAACCGTGACGAGCAATTGTAACTAGACAGCATTATAGCCGAGTTGTTGTTTTATTTATTACGAGTTTGACGTACGCGGAGTTTGACGAATATACTACACGAAAGTTTAAACTCGTGACACGAGTTGAAGGAGCAAAGATCGGTGAACCGGTTTCTCGATTCGAGAAAACAAACATTCTTTCGAAGGGAATATCGAGCAGAGAGACGCGCGACACGTTCGTGTCGGCAAACTGTATAATTTTCAATCTCTATCCCGTGCACGCGATACTCGACACTGTTGCGACACCGGCGCAACTCGTTACGCCGTCGTCGTCGTAGTCGTTGTGCTCGCTGGCTTCCGGAAGTTCGGCGCGATAAAAGGGCCGTGCGGAGGAAGGGGTGCGGGAACGACGGTTTCCAACGTGCAGAAGCGTCGGGAGACACAGCAGCGCGATCACCGACGTGTATACACGCGCACCGAGTGCATGCAATAGTTGTGCGTATACACAGCGACAATCGTAACAGCGACAGAGGCTCCGGCTGCGTCGCGCGAGACGACGCGACGGGGGCTTGTGCAAACGCGCCAACGTGCAAACGCAAACCTGGCGAAAGCGAACAGTTTCGCGCCGTTGTAATGATTTTCGGGTGGCGTGGATGTGGCCGCGTGTGAGTGAGTTAAAACGATTAGGAAGGTGAGCTAACATCGTTGCGTTCTCCACGGAAACGCTGAGACAGAGTCATTCGAGGAGCGAGGAAGGGGGAGGGAAGAGAGAGAGTGTGTGTGTGTGTGTGTGTGTGGTAAACGNTGGGAAAGGGTCGACGATGAGAGAAAGAGGATTAGCCGTTAACAGAAGGAAGAAGAGGAGCGGGATGGCGGAGTGATAGAGGCGGTTGGAAAACGTATATGACGAGAACGCAACGACAAGTTCGCACAAGTGAATTACGTGTAATTGGCCTTGGACCGTGCAAGTTTAAAATATATTTTTGGTGATGCGATTCCAACGTGGTGTTTCAGACGCCCGCCCATTAGTCCGACTTTGTCTAATTGTTCGCTCCGTTATACGGCTTTCTCGCATTGCCACGCAGGTAACCCGGCCGGCGTCGCCAATCCCATTTCGGTAATCCGACTGCGTCCTTGTTTACTCGAACCCGGGGCCACCGAAAACGGAATGTGGCAAAGTGGAAAGGGAATTAGAGGCGGATCGTCTCTTGGCTTTACGAGTTTCGTCAGGAGAGAGAGAGAGAGAGAGGAGAAAAGAAAAAAAGGAAAAAAAAGTCGAAACGGCACCTTTGCACATTTCGAACGTGACGTTTTACTCGTTTGTTTCGATATTTAATTTTTGTCTCCTTTAATTTTCACGGAAAAGGGGAGGTGGGGGAGAGAGAGGAATTTATTAAATCTCGTTTCGGAATGTTCATTTACGCGAGAGTAATACGAAGCATCGTGTCCAATTGTTTTGGAACGTTTCGAACGTATGTTTCATCAGCGACCACGAAGGGCGTCGTTAATGTGCTATCGCTGGGTTGCGATGATGTTCAGGGTCCGACCCTAGTATATTTATGCGCTCGTACTAATGGCCCGATAATACCAGTCGTGAACGACTTCGTCGCCCAGACGGCGCGCGATATACTACCGAACACATTTCTCTCAATAGTTTTGCAATCCCCCGCCTGTCTGCTACCTACCTAGTCTTAATTATCCTTTTATCGATTACACTCGACAAAGGATATTTTTCTTTTTCTTCGAAACGTATCAAACCTCTTCCTACCTTCAATCACCCACATCCCGTTCCTATATCTTCTAATAAAAAACACTTCCAAGCACTTGATAAAATTGATCGTTCAAAGACCTATTTCTTTACGCGCGATAAAACGTTGATAAAATTCACATTAATCAACCGACCGAAAACGAACGACAACGTTGCACGTTGAAGATAAGTAAGTACCGTTAGGATACTCCGGCAAGACCATTTACGCGGCGTCAACGCAGAGATATGCCGCGAGACAAAGCGGGACGAAGGGTGAGTGGATAGGCAGAAGTGTAAAGGCCGTTCATAATTGCCAGTGCATTGTGGATATTAATTTCGTGGCTCATCGTTCATATCGAAAGTAATATCGACCGGCCCTGGCCGAGGGAAAGTCTAATAGAAGTCGTCCCAAGATGAGTTACTGCCTTTAATTTCCCGATAATAGGGCTCGAGCAACCCTCCCGAGCCGTTTCTCCCGTCCCCTCGATGCATCCTCCCCGCCCACGCCCCCGATTTCGCTCGCTATTCCTTTCTTCTCTTTCCGTAAACCCTCTCTCCTTAGCCACTTGGAAACCAACGAGCCATAGCGATCCTTCTCGAGCGCGACGTATCCTCCTCCGTCCTTCTCGCCGCAGGTACCCCATTCGCTGCAGAGACGGCTCGCAGAATTGTTCCCTGATAGTTTCCGCGCGGGGGACACCCGGCCCAGTAGTTAACTTTGCGGTCGGGGCCATTCATCCTCGTGGAACAACTATTTTATTGGCAAGCCCGCAATAACCCTCCTCTCGCGACGGGCGTTTATCAGCGGCCAACTATGTTTACCGGGGCCGCTCCAATTTTTTTTTTAATAGACGGATAAATCAACCCCCGCCCAATTACCGAATGGAAAAGTAATTAAACGATGCTTGCTCTATTTTCAGGGGATTGGGGAAGAGAATTTTGTTTATCGCCGCGGAAAAAGGAAGATATTTCTCTGTGGCTCGATTAAAAATTGTCGAAAAACGTGGTTTGTTAACGGGGCACGGTTTCAGGAGCATTTTCATTGCTCCCGGGTCTGGGAATGGGAATGAAAGACGTTTCTGGGAAAAATATTAATTTTTTCGACGCGCCGCTCCTCCAACAGTCGAAGCTCCGTTACACTTGGCTAACTTTCCGGTCACTTGTCGAATGAAATTCCGGACGCTGGCCAATCTGCGTCCTTCCGCTTCACGCGACGCCGCGTTTCTTTCTCATCGTGGACAAAAGGCAGTCTATCAGAAGGAGCGTAGAGAAGGACCGGTCGCAAGGGTACAAAGTGATGTCACGTAATTGAAACCGTCGAATCGTGGAATTCTTCCAGCGTGCCTCTGCCCACCGCGAATGAAGTTATTAAATATTTTTTTTTTTAGCCAACATCGCAGCTGTGACCAAGTTCATCACTGACCGATCCCTTTCCACGAAACAATTTTTTCCGAAACGGCACTTTTTCGTTCGCCTTCTAACGAGGCGTCCGTTTAAAAATAACGAGGACCGTGATTCGTAAAAAAAAAAAAAGAAAAACGTAAGAAGA
>NW_006264069.1:101823-104690 GCF_000469605.1 Apis dorsata
GATTCAGATGAACAAGCCGGCATAACAATTCCCTCCCGGTTGATTCGAGCGAGTGGACAATGACGGATGCCGAACGTGAAGAGAGAAATGCAAGGAAAAATCGTGACCCCGGCTAGGCCAATTCCTCGGATGCGATCGATCTTATTGAATTAGAAAAATGACCTCACTCTTCTCCCATTGCGTGTACGCGCCACTGCCAATCCATACGCAACGCGCATCGTCACCTATGCACTGTCATGCTGACGTTGCTTGAATTCCCTTTCCGCTGCGAGTCTTGTATCTCTTCTGTCTCTTCTTCAACCGTGTACAAACGCAACCGCAAGCCACGCTCTGTTGCCGTACCTACTTCACCAAGTTTACCCGGGCATTCCGACGATATTGAATTGAAATAAACCGTCTCTGCCTCCCTGCTCTCCCCTTCCTCCCTCCCCTCCTCATCCTCTTCTCGCGTCTCGAAAGGCTGCCGTGAAAAAAACGTCTCGGTCGAAACAACTTTCGTGTAATGCAAATCATTCGGGGAACGTACACGCGCTTCTAAGAACGCTGTCTAAACATTCAACGGATTTATAGTGGAATATATTATTTGTCACGGAACATGGGAAATCATGGATAGATAACCGGAATGGGAATCGGATCGAAGATTTCAGATTGAAAATTGAAAAGCGATATACAATACGAGAACGCGAAAAATCGTTGCTCCAAGATTTTTTTCGCAATTACTTTTCTCCTGACTCTTCTTCTTACGTGATCAAAAACCGGTGTTGTTTTTTTTCTCGAATCGAAGATCGGGCTTTGAAAATGGAAGGCGTAAATAGAGGTTTGGCTTCGCGGTATAATTATCTTCGGTAAGATATCTTGTGGAACGAAGTAACGGTAGAAACTGGTGGGGCTCGATGATGGTCGTGGCCGTTTCGAAAGCGGTACGAATGATTCATAAACCCGTGGCAATCTCCAGCCTCGATACAAACCGCACCAAGAGCTATTGGAATTTGTGACCTTCGGCAAAGCGAGGCGAAGCCCGCAACGCTCGCGCCCACTTGTGGGCGTTCGCACGCCTCGCTCGAGTTTGAACAAATAAATTCTATTCGCCTCTCAGGTACGCGCGTACCACGACGCGTGACACGAATTATTTTAAACAGCACGTAGTTAAAAAGTGGCATTTCGGACGTTTCAACGCCTTGTTAAATTCGCTCTGAAACACGGTCGGATCGAAAGATCGGCTCGCTTTTGTAATAAACGTTTGTTCCTCGATCCCTTTCTTCCTCTCGAGACTCTTTTCGAGTCTCAAAAATATTTAAAAAATTGTGATTCTTCGTTTATTTTCGCAGAGAATAGTCTTTTATTAATTATTCTAATTGGAATCCAATTGGAAAATAAGTACTCGACTAACTTCCTAATGGATTATTTTTTAAACTTTCCAACGCTTAATTTTCTTTTTACTTTAAGTCGTACAATTTTAAAAGCCACGTTACATTTCTTCAGCGAGGTGGTTAGAACGAACGAGCTCGTGTTTTTTTTGTCCCTTTTCATGTTTTGCGTTGCTTTCCACGTACACTCGAAGGTTGAACAGCACTTATCAGAAATGGCAAATAATTTCCCGCGGCAGCGTGAGGAATGGCCGAGGCAGCGCCTCATTAGCCTTCCTTTTTGTTCGTTCTGAAACGATTTCGCCGTTGTCCCTCAGAACGGAAACGGCTTTCGGCGAACACTCTTATCGCGGTTCCTTCCTCTTCGTATAAACCAACGTTGCAGACAAGGGGGACACGACATCCTCCAGTGGTAGCAGAGCTTCCACCTTTTCTGCCGCGAATGCCTCCCTAATCGAGGGAAAAATCTGTCGACTGTACGAACGCGCAAAACACGATTCTCTCAACCGTGAAATAACCGCACGAGATATTTCGAAATATTATTTCGTCTTACAAATAATAAAAGAAATCCTGTTATTCCCTGTATTATAATCAAAAATTCGACGGATTACGCGAGAAGAAATTAACTGAGCCCAACACGGTTGCTCGTGCTGCTCTCGATATTCGTCGTGTGCGAACACGGGGCAATGAAGACATCAAGCGTCGAAATACGTGCATTAGAATGCGTAAAGCGAGGACAGATGTCACGCATCCCCCGAGTGGTTTAGCGGATTTTCCACGCATGTGTCGCCACAGATTTGCCTCGATAACGGTGGTCGCATATGTCGTCGATATCGGCCCACGATGGTCATTAATTATTCCAAGATTTTTTTCACTTGTACACGTGTAACGTCCCCATATTCCGTGTACACAACACGATTTAACAGGTTGCGATTTGATCGATAAAACAAGCGAGAGGGAAACGAAGAGAGGAACTAGATATATCGAGGGTCAGAAAATTATCCCGATATATGTAGTTTCATTCCGAGATTATATCGTTGGAACACTTTCAAATCGAGGAACGGGGAGGGGAGGGAGGAGAATCGATGCGTTCAGATTTCTACGGTTTACTATTCGAGATCGAACACGTCACTCGCACGTACCACGAGAAAATAAGATTTCTACGATGTATGCACGCGGTATTTTCCGTTGCGATCGCCGATAGCAATAGGAAAACTGGTATGGCGAATTGCTGGGGAGAAAAACGCGCGATTACGCCTAGCTGTAGCGCGGTCAGGTGTACATCCACCTCCTTTTTATCATGAACCAATTGAAAATTTCATTACCAAACGGTTATTAAAAGTTCATCGAAATCCGATACATATACATGGCCCGATTCCATTAACTTTTCCATTTGGCCGGATCGAGTGGGGCACGGCACAATGAAAAAGTACGATAACCGGGGAGAGAGAGAGAGAGAGAGAGAGAGAGAGAGAGAGAGAGAGAGAGAGAGAGAGAGAG
>NW_006264069.1:104897-107798 GCF_000469605.1 Apis dorsata
TAGATCTCTTTAAACGGGCCGGGACGGGTTAGTGGAGCGCTAGTTCAAATCTCTGGGATAGATGTTGGCTGAACCGTGTCGCGCCCCTGTTTTCCCACGTACGCGCCCGCCTACACATATACACACGTATACGTGTACACATCGCTGCCGCTTCATAAATAAACGAGTTTCTTAATTAACCAAATTATACGCAACTGCATCAAAATTTCACATTACCAGTTAAGGGTTAATTGCATTCGCACCAGTCAACCGCTCCGCCACACTAAGCCCTTTACGCCGCTCAACTACGTGCCAGAAACGAGATTTGCATCGTCGCAATTTCCACGTACAGATTCGCGCATATCTTCGCGTCTACCGCGCGCCGTTCCAATCCATTCGTATCCGGAATTACAATTTTCGAGTGCGGGGACTTCGAGAGGAGATCCTTTCACGAAGCCAACAAATGGCCGCGCGAAAACAACATGGTTCGCTCCGGGTAAGGGAGCGAACGCGGATCAAAACGTGGAAACAAAGAAACGTTACGTGCGTTTAATTCTTAGTTCGTTAAACGAAGATAGAATCATGGCTAGACTCTATGGCCCGAAGCGGAGCTTTCTCAGATCGCCGGCTTTCCCCGATAAAAACGGCGCGTATCTCGCGTGGCCGACGATAACGATAATAGAATTCTGAAGGGGAGAGAAGGGGAACGAACGATACTACTTCTGTTCGAAATAAAAAAGAGAGAGAGAGAACGAGAAAAAAGTTGGCGATGAAAAAAGTTCAAGGATCGGGAGATTTAAAGTACGCGAGCGGAGAAAAAATGGGGCAAAAGGAATGGATGGATGGTGGAGCACGGTTGAAAGAGAGAAAGAGCGTATAGGGGGGGACGTGTGGGGGCGAAAGAAGGGAAATATAAAGGTAAAAAAGAAAAGGGGAGGAGAGAAAAAATTGAGGAGAAGATAGAATGCAGAAGGAAGAGGGCGGGTGAGGAAGAAGGGAGCGATCTCGCAGTACGGTAGCCACGGCAAAGGTGTATCATAGCAGGGCCCAAAGTGTCGGATGCTCGTGGGATGTTCGGGGCCGTGAAACCCCTTGCCAGTCGGTTCGGTCGATGGAGGTAGAAGTAGGTGGAGGATCGAACGAGAGCAAGGAGGATGCACTGGGGCGAGCGGTGGGGGGCGGGCGGAGAACGAAAAGAAGAAAAGTTGGCGGCGGTGGGGTGGAGGGGCAGTCGGCGTTCCGTCTTACCTTGTAATTTACTCACCGCAGGCCCCAGGCTATCCATCTCGTGGCATAACTCAGGGATGGGCCCATCGGGCCCCGAAAATGTCACTTCTTCGCGGGGCACCGAGTCGAGGAATTTACAACGTCTTGCCAACGTTCGAATTTCACGCGCGTTCGATTCTTCGAATTGGATCATCTGCGACGTGCCAATTTCGCGACGTTTCGATCCATCTTTTTCTTCGGTTAAATAATCTCAACTCGAGATCTAATCTAATCTCGTTTCGTTTTCCTTCCAATTGCGGAAACATTTTTTCCCCAAACGAAAAAACAAGTGGAATTTCCCCACGCCTGTCGATGGCATTTCCGTCCATGGTCCACGTCCACAGCCTACCACGAACGATCGTACGTGACAAATAGCGGCATCGAAGATAATAGAATTTATGATGGTATTATACAGGCGCGTCTATTGTTCGCCAAGGCAACGCGCACACACGACGCGCTCATCCCGCTCGAACTGGACGCTCCAAGATGCTCGATCCACCGACGGATAACCACACTTATTCTCGTCCACGAACAAGCAATCGCTCAATTACCGCGCGCCGACTAATCTCGTTAGAACTCGCACCACCTACTAACTGTCTATTGTTTCCTAAAATTATTACAGGATGCCGTATACTGGCGCGGTCGAGCGTGTACCAACAGGATGAACGAAGAAGATCACCGCCCCGTGTGAACGGTGTCGTGCAACGAACTCTCGCTCGAACGTGTGCGAGCATATGAGCCAGAAACAGGCAGAGACTAGGCACAGCCCTGAGTATTCGAACCCGAGCTTCGATACAACGTTGCATACGTTTAGCTAAATTACACTTTATATGTACCATTATTATTTCATGGGTCCCACCGATGCGCCCTCTCACGGCTGACGCCTTTTTCTCCTCCTCCCCTCCACCACTTATCCCCCTTCGTTCCTGCCCTCCAGCCGAGCAAAAAAACGACGCGCGAGCCTTCTACCTCTACGCGCCTCGGATAATCTCGCGATCGTTTCATTGCGTTCGCGATATCACCGTTTTTTTTTTTCTTTTTTTTTTTTTTTTTTTCATTCCGAAACAGCGACCGTTTGCGGGATAAGAAAACCCGTGTGTTATCACGGTTCATTACGCGGATACTACTGGAAAGGAGAATCGGTAATGCACGAAACCGCGATCATACTTCGAGAGTAATATTTCCTTTCTTTCCTTTCTCGCGTTTTTGACGAAGGATTGAAAAAAAAAAAAAAGAAGGAAAAGAGAAGAAAAAAGGGGGGAGAAATAGGATTCACCGATCGACTGATAAAACCATTCTGGAACGTCAATGGTTTTTCAGCGAAGGAACTTCCAAGTCACAAAGACCCTTTACCGTAAGTAATCAGACATGCAAAATCCTCCTTTTGTGCGCTCAATCTCCCCCTATCCTCGTTCAGCCGCGTGCCACCGCCTCTTCCCTCCTTCTTCCACCTACTCCTCTCTTAATCGAACCGACCCGTTTCTCGATTCCAACGATACTCTCTCTACTAACGTCGTTTTCGACGACCCAACCGAGACTCTCTTCCACACGGCCAACTTTTTAGAGTCATTAGAACAAGCGGTGTATGATGTACGAGCTTTCGTCTTCGCCCCTCTTTTTCCTCTACCGTGAAAAAAAAAAAAAAAAAAAAAAAAA
>NW_006264069.1:107982-112328 GCF_000469605.1 Apis dorsata
CGTTTCTCTTTACCGCCCCTCCCACCACCTTCCGCCACCTTCCGCCATCGTCTAACAGCTTAAGGGAACGTTTGAGACTAAACTACCACTAAGGTTGTCATATTGCTCCCGATCTCGAATCTGAAATTCAAATGGCCGCCGCTCCATGACTTTCAAATCTATCGATTAGCAGATAGCACCGCGAGCAAGTACAAATTCACAGTAGCAGACGGGACGAATATTTATGCTTTCGAAAAACGGAACAGGGCAATATCCCTGGCCGAACGAATGAAAAATTTATCCCGCGAATCGTCGTCTGTCATTTTGTATCTTCCTTGGAGGGTGACGCGCGGAATACGATAATATCTACACGATCCGAGTATCCGTATATTTTCTGACCGCATATTTCTTTCGGTCGATTCAAGACAAAACGATTCTTTTCAACCTTCATTTCCAAGTTCATCGATCGCCTGTTTTATAAATATTCTATGAAAAAGAAACCGATCCACCCACGAAAATATGCGTATCATTGTGTTCATCGATCCAGAGCTCTGAGCCCTTAATCGTCGCAGGCAAATCTTTCGCTCGGAAAGATTTACTTATCAAGGCGGCAAAATTAATTATTTTCTGACCGAATATTTTCTTCGTCCGATTCAAAACAAAACATCTTTTCAATCTTTATTTCAAAGTTCATCGATCCATAAATATTCTTCGCGACTAAATAAAAAAACTGATCCACGAAAATACGCAACACGTATCGTTCATCGATCTGAGCCCTTAATCGTCACTTAATCGCACGCAAATCGCTCGGAAAGGTTTATCAACCGTCGTGCAAGGCGATAATTAATTATTTTCTTCGTTCGATTCAAGACAAAACGCGTCTTTTCACCCTTCATTTCAAATTTCATCGATCGCCTGTTCCACAAATATTCCACCAAAAAAAAACCGATCCACTCACGAAAATACGCAACGCGTATCGTTCCCGTGTTCATCGATCCAGAGCCTGAGCTCTGAGCGATAAACCCCTTAATCGTCACCCGATCGCACGCAAATCCTTCGCTCGGAAAGATTTACTTATCAAGCGTCGTGCAAGGCGGTAATTAATTATTTGGCCCCGAGGCCTACGTGGCTCGCGCTACGAGAGACCGAAATTAATTCAATTTAATCCACGTCCACGCGAGGCGGCCGCGAAGATCCCCCCGCTTCCTCGTCCCTTGGTTCGCAAAAACAAACGGGCCAGCGGAGCCACTTATGCAAAACACCGCCGACGGCAATTAAAACTAAGTAACAATTAGACGACGAAGGGGTCGAAATCCCTGCCGGTGAACGCGTGACCCTTCAACGACGCGGGCACAAAAGCGGTTCCTTGGGCCCTTCTCCTTCCTTCTCGCGCGCCGCGATGAAAGAATCCTCGCGTTCGAGTCGTCCTTTTCCGCTTTGCTCCTCTCTCTCTTCGTCCCGCGCTCGTTTCTCAGCTTCGATTCCGCTTCCTTTTCGCCATAGGCCCCCTCAAGAATCTCGGCTAAATTTTGGGCAATTTAACGAACGCGAGTGTGGAAACCGCGGCGGTAAGAGAGACGAGTAATATCGAGTAATAATTGGCGATATCAATTGAAAAATTTCGACTCGTCACTGGCAATTAATTCTAGGACCCGTTTCGAATTCGAGTTCTTTCTTTTTTCTTTCTTTCTTTCTACCTTCATTACTCCGGAATGAATCCACGTTCTTTAGTTCAATCGTGCGTTATCCGCAGGAATTTTGCATTCCTCTTTTTTTAGAGGGAAGAGGGATTTATATATATGATATTTCGAAAGAGATCCGTTGCAGTCCGGGAAGACAAGAATAATATAAGGATGGGAAGTGTCACGGAAACGGTTTCTCTCGGAGGTATGCTCGTAAGTGTCGTACACGAGCCTCTTTAATACGCAGTTAACAAGGCCGTTTACATTACCTAAAGTGTAATCTCGTAGAGAAGATAGGAAATATTTTAACGGAGAGGAAAGGAAGAAATAAAATCTTCCGTTCGCCTTCGTGGAGCCGGGAAAGAAAGAAATTATACGTAGGATCGAATTCCACTTCGTCTCGTAATTAAGCAATAAACGTGGAACGGCCATTCCCGCGTCCATCCTGATAAACAGAAAATATTTACGAGCCTAATATACGCGCCTAAAAAATCCTACGTGCAATTAGTGTGCCGCGTTTCGCGTAAGAACGTACTCGTTTCCGGCGAATCGCGCAAATTTATAATCGAAAACGTGCTCGAGAAGAGAGGGAAGTGAAAGTAGCGCTTCTAACGAACTCTTACGGATAATCGGTAATGAGAAAGCGAGCGAGTGTCGGTGGGCGTGAGAGAGATGGGAGGCGCGCGAGGCGGTGTGTCTGCGGGTAATTATAAGTTTTTCGAGATGGGCCGGGTATTGCTATTCAAGGTCTTTTCCATCGTGAACATCGGGCCAAGTGCGATCAAAGTCGTAACGACAGCTCTCGAGGCGCAAACTCGAAAGTTTCGGAAGAGAGCGGGGAGTACGCGCGAGCTCCTCGCCTACAACTACTTACTCGCTTTCAGCAAGTTAAATAAACGATACCTGTTCTCTTCGCCTTCGCGTCAAATCTTCCCCGTCCCGTTATGACGAGGCTATCAGAGCGAGAAGGGAAACTATCCGATTATTCGATCGTCGACGTCTCCTCGGCGAAGAAATCTCGTTACTTCCACGAAGGATCTCGTTTATAATCGAGTTCGAACGGTCGAAACTTCGTTTTATTCTTGCGTGCAACAAAGTTGAGGCCGAGGCGAGTTCTCGGGAACGGGAGGGGCGTTCACGTAGCATGGGCCCGGAACCAACGCTGTAATTCCCGGCCCGATGATCCGGTCGCAACAACTGTCAGTAACAAATGTGCAGTCGGCCGCGAGCCGAAATCGCGCGATCAGAAGTCACGGTAACTTTAATTACCAGTTTTCAATTCGTTAGCGGTGCGCAACCGCGATACGTGACCGGAATCCGGCCGTTTTGCCGGGCAAAAAATTAGCATGCCTCCCTGCGACGTACCGCAGCCCGGTTAATTTGCAAAGACGCAAGGAATCGATCGGTCGGAATTGTCGTCGTAGATTGGCCGTCAAAGGGGGCGAGTGGATAATTTGAATCGGCCCAACTTCCAATCGAATCCAATCGAATCGTTTTACGAATTAAGTTTTTCCATCCGAAATGCGATTTCGCGTTTCGTTAATGTTTAAGCGTTAAAAGTCTTAGATCTGTAGTTTAATACGCTTCTTAAAATTTACGAGTAATTTAAATTGTATTGTATAATTGAAATGTGAGGTTTTTGATTCGATCTACCAAATGAATCTACGAAGAACTATTCTTTGCGATATCCTTTACACTCTCGACTTCTAACTAACTAATCGCGTTGGAGGTAACAGAATAGACGAATATCGCGTGAATTTATCTCCAATTTTCCGTTTCCACGATACCATTAATTATTATTTATGATGAACATTCATCCATCAAGGATGGATGCGGTTAAACACGGTCCATCGTTTTCGATTTCTCATCGAGAAATCCCCGAAGCGCTGTCTATCAACACAATGACGTGATTCGTTGGATAAACTCATCCCTGATTTACACTAGTGTGAACTATTATCCTCCATAAATATATATATATACTTTCAGAGCGAACGCGTGAACATCGAATTTTATATGTACATTCGATTCGCGCAACGTCGATAATTGTTGTTTTGCAGGGATCTAAATGCAATAATATTAATAGGAGGAGCTCCTCCACTCGTATCGAGTTTCTGCCATCTAACACTAGCGGGGGAAATATTACGAGTTATTCGTCCGGATTAAAATTCAAACGAAAACTCGGAATGAGCGTAGGGCAGCGATGTTTACGAGAATTTCGCGTATATCCGTGTATGGCCGAGGAACACGTTTGTTGCCTCCCGTCGAAATTGGAAATTCGAAGCGTTCAAAGCCACCGTGATACGATACGCGCGTTAATTTTAAATAACGATACAATTGATACGTTTACATAAATTCAATTAAGGGATATGCGGCTGGAAATTATCATTTACCCGCATCACCGTAACGCGAGACGCATCGAAAAAACAAGTGGTCGCGGGTTGCCGTGGGCGTTAGCTTGTGTGCGAATCGTAATCGCGTTATCGTAACGCCTGCCGGCCCGTCCAACAAAGGGAAATTCGATTTGAAAATACCACGGCGCAGAAAACAATGCGTTTACCGCATTGCGAAATAATTTGCTGCCAGGCTCCGGTGGCTCGGTGTCATTACGCGTTCTCGCGACACTGTGCCGCGAGTGTAATCCAATGCCGCCTCCTCCTCCCCCTCCTCCTCCTCCTCCTCCTCCTC
>NW_006264069.1:112750-121682 GCF_000469605.1 Apis dorsata
AACATCATTATTTGTAAACGGGAGGGTATTGATTGATCGAAAAGCGATGAAAGTCGGCCGACCTCGGTCGGGCATCGTGCCACGCCTCGCCCCGGCGCGGCGAAAGATAGATCGACGTGGAAACGAACGCCATTTCCTGCCACGGCATAAATTTCGTTTCATGGAAATGAGCGAAACTCGTCTGGGCTTTTGTTTAAATCTGTTTCCGCGCGGAACTTTCACGGCGGGCCCAGAATTTATTTTGTTACCTCGTAACGCGATAGACGGAAATTCTACGACTTCGTTTCGTTTCGTTTCGTTTCGTTTTATTCGATGATATATTGCGAGGAATTCCTTTGTCGAAGTATCTCGATTCGATGAACTTACTTTCCAATTAAAATCCCCCCTCCTTCCCAAGTATCGTGAAATATGAAATACGAACGATATTATCCTGGTTGGTAATTAATCAATTATTTTTCCCACGGTATTTCATTTATATAAGTTCGATAGAGAGTCAATTTAACGGATAGATTCATTCGTTATCTCACTATTCGTTTTCTTGTTCGGGTAAGTGAATTTATAATTGGAATAAATTCTATTTCGTTTTTTTTTTTATTTAAACTTCTATTGCTAAGAGGTTCTTATCATAGAAGAAAAATAAATTACTCTGTAGAGTGATCTAAATGGTATTAAATGATTGAAATTACGAAATTCCTTGAAAAAGAGTGCACATACCGTTACACAACCCATGTATCCGTTCCCTCCTTCCAAAATCGCCGGGCTCAAATCGCTCGTAACAAAGATTTAATTGAGGCAATTAACGAAGACAGAGTTTAGAAGTGGGGAAACGAGAACGAGAGTGACAGGGAAGTGGTGCAAGAGAAGGGTTGTCTGGGCGAGTGTGACGATCGAAAAAGAGAGAAACGGACACGCGTGTGCCTCAATATTTATGTACAAGGTGTTCCAACAACGCGATTTCCAGCTAAAAGGGGCAAATTAATCGCTGTTATTACGAGAGAACGTACGCGCCTGTAAGAAATTATTTACACACGAAGTAATTCCACTGATAAAATTCAATTAATACATCCTTTGAAGCCGAAATTATAATTAAAATATTGATCGACAGGCGTGTTTTTTCGCAGGCGTCCGACGAAAGCTTTTTTAAAAGCGTCAAAGATGGATTTAATGTCGTTCCTCTTTATAACTCTATTATAATGTTGGCTGAAATTTTTAAAATAGTTGCGAAATGAACCGACGCTTTCATTGTTCGAACGAAATTCTATTTCAATTATTCTTCGCGAATATTCTCCGCGCGCACACGTGATTACTCTCGATAATTAACTAATTTCGTTACTGCATCAAAGCTTAATGGATAATATAAAAAAAAAAAAATTAATTTAAACATTCAATCATTTTACGCTAATTGTAAGAGGGCAGAATCGAGTGATCGATATTCAATCATTAGGGAAATTTAATCGTGCATTGTGGAAATAAATTAAAAAAAAAAATAGACTATGCTCGGAATATTCGAAACGAAATAATGTAAAAAAAAAGAATTACTTATGAATATTCATACGATAAGTTCCAGTAGGTCAATTTCTTCTATTTCATGGAAAAAGCCATAAACGATATCATCGTTATTAATCATTCGAACTATTTCTTATTTCCAGAACACCCTGTACGTCACGGCTAGCCACATCTACACGCGCACAAGCCAATAGATATACAGCGGAGTGTGAGACGGTCGGCGTAAGGGTGGAAGTCCCTGTGAAGGGTCCTCCACTTTGCCGAAAAGCAAAGGACTTCGAATGCGTTATTTGAAAAGGGACGTCCGTTCCGTTGGGGTGGAGAGACGAGGCCGAGAAGTGACCCTCCATGTATTATTCCCTTCGAACGTCATTTCAAAAACGGCTTATCCGCCGCGAGACTATTAATGTCAAGCCTCCTCTTCGTCGACGCGTAAACGGAAGGGAAGGAACGAGAGACGGATGACGAGGACTACTAGGACGACGGACGACGAAGACGACAACGACGTGAACGACGATCTGATTTGTCCAGAATCCTTCCCGATTTAAGGCGACCCCGGATTTAAATCCTTCCGACGAGCACTCCGCCGTAATGAAGCTGACACCGAGCTCGCCGCAGCACATTTCTCTTCACCAGAGAGAGAGAGAGAGAGAGAGAAAGAGAGAAAGAGGGAGAGGGAGATTTTTTTTATAATTATTAACGTCCGACACGCTGAGAATTACGTTCAACGTAATTTTCGATGAAATAAAATATCATCCGGCTGTATATTACGGTTTTACCGTCGATATCCATAGCCCGACACGAAACTGGCCGGATATAAAATTATTCGTGTTCCTTTGCGCACGATTATTCGCGTTCCGTTATGGAATTTTCGTCCAACGTTACACGCCGCGTTTTACCTGCACGCGGTTCACGTACGCAACGTTGATCGATTCAAGCGCATCAAAGGGGGATCAACGCGCGAACGTGTTACGCGCTTGGCTGTGAATCGCTGTGAATAACCGACCGTTCACCCTTGAGCGAGGAGAGCCGTGAAGTCCGCGATTGATTCACTGTGAATTGGTTCACAGGTGAATTTCAATCGGTTGTCTTGAATTTTATGAAGAGAAATTATTCGTGAAGCGTAAAAGCGAACAATTTGAGAGGGATGTCTCAGGAAAAATTACGCAATTAATTATTCGAATAATAAAAAAATATATCACGAGGAAAATCGTGACGAAAAATAAAACACGAAGATAATCGAAAAGTAGAGAAACAATTCGTACGCGAAATAAAGCAACCTCTGTCAGTCGCGGGATCCTCCCATTTGGAAGGATTAGAACATAACGTCGCATTCTCGTCGTGAATATCCTTTTCCCTTTTTTCTCTCTCTCTCTCTCAACCAACCCTACTACTTCATAAACGTTTTCATAAATTCCGGAACGCAGCGCCACGACGAACAGGACATAAAAATCGGCCGATTATTCTAGCTACGTGGGGGACAGTTAAGCGTTATCCGGCAGATTGTCTGCAACGTTCGAACGTTTCCATCGCGGTACGGATAAAAACGCATCGCTTACCGATATCGAAAAATCGTTAGGAAGAGCGTAACCCCGCCAGATATATACGTCGAGAGATTCCCCGGCGTCGCGTGTATAGGAGTATCGAGGAGAGACGCGTATACCTATCTATAGTCCATACCCTAGGCTCTCACGCCATTTCAATTATTCTTCGTTACAGATCTCGCGGCCGCGAAACGTTTTACTCATTTGCGAGCATTGCTCGCGATCCTCGTGTTTGCTTTCCGAAGATTGCCGCGATAAATCAACGCATCCACTGAGAGATCGGGAGAATCAAGGAGGGCGCCGAGTTTTTTATTCGGTTCGATTTTCCAGCGAGCAGGCATGAAGGATGGCAGCAGGATAAAGAGAATCGAGTGGACGTGATTTACCGCACGAGCCCGTTTGTATAGTTACGTAACGAGTTTTCGTTTTAATCTAAATATTCTGTTTCTATTGTGCCGTCCGTAGCGCAGACATGATTTTTCCCCGGAGCATCGATTCGAACGGTAGATAAATAAAAAAGAAAAACAAGAAATGTTCGAGACGCCTACCGTGTCCAGACGTCTCGTCGACACTTTTATTATGGCAATCGTAAAATAAGTTAGCGATCACCTGTGTTCGGTTGACCAAATTTATGTCTCAGGCGAGGCTGATTTTATATCGTATCGAAAAGGATTTTTCGTATCGGACGATGTTCACGACGATAGAACGCGTTTTCGTGGCGTTCGAGCGAAATACACGAGATATGTTTAATTACGATAAAAACCGGACGAGAACATCTTATTTTTAATTCCGTCGAATGAAAGTGTAAAAATCGTGAGAGCAAAATGGCAACAGGAAGAATGGGGTGCGGGACTGAGGGAAAGAGCGCTTACGGTTTTGTTAATTAAATTTCTAAATTAATCCAGGTCGTCGCGACGCCACGGGCGAGCTAATAGTTTCTCTTTATCCCGGCACAGCGAACAGCTGAGAAAGTCGACATTTCTAGCACGTGCGACTACGTTCCTACAATCGTTTTCCACAGATCTGGAAAAAGGAAACTTGCTTTCCTTTGCCTTGAACTTTATGCCGACGTATACATGATCATCGGTTATAAGATTTACTGTCACTTTCCAATGACGAAATTAACCTTTCGAACGATCAAAGAAATGAATTGGATCGATAATCTTGCGAAAATTCGATATTTCGACGACTAAATTTATGTTAAATTTTATAAATCACAATAGAAGCTTCCGAAAAAGCTCAATGGATTGAAATTTTAATGTACCATATAATAGAGGTAATCCTAATATAATACGGTATTTACATAATATCATTTTAATAAAACATAGTTCATAAATTGTAACAATGCTCTTACGGTCAATATAACACAGTCAATATAAATTTTAATAATACTGACGTAATAATACTGTAATGTTTCCATTTTACAGTATTGAATAAAATTGAAACAAAAATTTTAAAAATACATTTTCCTCGAAACTAAATCCCGTATTATAGGATTAACCATGTATAATAATATACGAAAATATGAATAATAAGCTATTTTCGTTAACGAAAATATTGAAATCAATCGAGTTACTCAATCGTGTCATTAATTAAATGTTTTCAATAAATATTCATGCATTCACAGAAATTACAAACTTACCGCATTCGATGAGATGTCAAATCATCACGATTCGATAAATATTTACACGATGAAGATTCTTCTTTGCAAACATGCTGTGCCAGTAGTTCACGCGTGTAATGATATTAAGTGTATTTAACCTATATCCTGAAAATAAAGCAGAAAATTAATATCAACATGAATATTGGATTATTACCATCAATGACATCATTATGTACTAAATTAGTGTACCGTTTAAAATCGTCAGCATTTCCAAAATAAAGATAAAATATACACATTCGTTCTCGAAATTTGTGACCGAAAATACGACACTGTTAACTACGCAGTTAACGTGGTTCACGTTATTATTTACGCGGGAACTCTCATTGGAGTCTATAAACGAGTTTCAAGTTTAGATCTTGACGTTTATCACTTTTCACTGCTCACTTTTTGAAAGTTATGAACTTCTCTGAAATTATGAATCACAAACAAATGTCGTTATTTGATTCTAAATGTACCGAACCGAAATGGACGAAAAGAACGTAAAATTCCAACATGGCTGACAAAGGAATGCGCAATACGTCTCGCGCATCGAATTGCGCATATATCTTGCGCATAAAACGCGCGAATTGCGTAGAAAAGAATACCAAAAGTATTCACGACAATAAATTACTAAAAATATTTGCAATTAACACATTCGCGATAACTATTAATAAAATTGTATAAAATAATAAGATACGGTTACGTTTTAATTATAAATCGAGTAGATAACACGATATGATTATAACGCGATCAAGAAAGATTTTATTAAAGCGACCTTGTTTTTACATGTATTTTTTTTTTAAATATCCATTTTTCACTGCTTACTTCTTGAAACTTTTATAAAATTATAAATCAAATAAATGTTATTGTTCTCCTTCGATTCTACAGATGCCGAACTGAACCGAACGAAAAGAATTCCAACATGGCTGAACAAGGAATGCGCAATACATCTCGCGCATCGAATTGCGCATACGTCTTGCGCATCAATCGCACATACATTTTGCACATCAAATCGTGCATATATCTTGCATATAAATCGCGTGAAATGCATAGAAAAGAGCATCAAGACAATAAATTATTTTAAACAGTTATATTCACGATAGTTGCTAAAAAAAACTGCACAAAATAATGACCTACGATCACATCTTGATTATAAATCGGATAATACGATGTAATTATTATTTAAGAGAAATATTATTAAAACATCCTTTTTTTATACGTCTCTTTTTTTCAAGAATAATCATTTTCCATTATTCACTTTTTAGAAATTATGAAATTTTCTGAAATTATGAATCACAAATGAACATTGTTATTTGATTCTACATATACTATATCGAAAAAAAGAATACAGAATTAGCTGGTAAAGAGATGCGTAATATATCTTGCGCATCAAATTGCGCATATACCTTGCGCATCGAATCGCGCATACATCTTGCACATAAATCGCGCCAAATGCACAGAAAAAGACGCCATATTTAGTGTTAAATTTCGTTCGACAATGAATTGCTTTTTATATCGACGTATGGTCGCGATAGAATTGTATAAAATAACGAATTACGGTTTTAAAATCGGATAGATAATATAATGTGGTTATAATTCAATCAAAGAAGTTTTTATCAAAGTGTCTTTTGTACGTTAATAACCTCTTTCAACTCAAACTTCACGTTTTAAAAAGTTCTTATTAAGAAAAGTGTGCCAAAATTGGATGCAGTGTTTGATTGTTCTATTCAATTAAGATATAGACAAGATTCCAAGGATCCCAAATATGGATACATAGAGGTACGTACTCATCTTTGTCAGAATAAAGGAAGTATTCATGAATTTTTCATGAATATCCCAAAGATCGTTTTTCTCTTTATTGAATCTCTATTACGCTGTAAGAGAGAGTACACTCTGCTGTACAACTTAAAAATTCATAACCATATCATTTATTAAACGTTTCGTTATATATTCATTCTCTTGTCTCTTGTTCGAAAACCATTAGTTTTATACAAATCTATCATTTCGTATTGACGAATGATACAATTAAACAAGTACATATTTTCGATAAGTAAAAATAACGTTTCGCGTCAAAAAATTCGTCGTATATCGTTTTTATGAGACCAATTTTATATTGCAACATTAATATATTTTACAAGTGATTGTGTCCTATATGTATCCGCGCAAATCGTAAGAAAAAACGAATAGAAACTAAGAAGTAGGTATCGTTGGACAGGGAATGGGAATGGTAACCCTATCCTTGTGTTTGAAATACGATTGTGACGCTGATATAAAGCATGTCACAGGGTTGGAACTTTTATAGCGTACTAAAACCACAGGATCGAGAATGATCCATAGGATAAAGATTCGGAGACACCGAACGGCTGAAGATATCCGATCCTTCGACCTCGTACACACGGGACCAACTGATTGTTTGACGTCGACGTGATATCACTTCCTGTCGCGATATCCTCATATAGTTCGATACGTCGGATTTGGACATTGTTTACAGGTTAAATATCCTGGTGTGCACAGAATATTCTCTTACTTGGTGACGATGTAATATCGGTGACGATTTTAAAATTAAAATTTAGATAATAGAAATAAAATATTATTTGTTGAACATTAAAATTTTCCCGTATGAATATAAATCTTTATAAATTTTGAAAAAAAAATATAATTGTCTCATTTTGTCATTTAATTTTTTAATCGATGATAAATAATAATGAAATGCAAAGAATAATCTAAAGTTGGAATAAAACAAAGAATTATAAGAGGCGATGAAAAATGTCGTTAAGAGAAACGATGAAAACTGTAATTGCGCGAATAGGATAAAAAACGAGGATTCATAATGGAACACCGTGGTCGTAGAAATTTCTTTTATTCGGCATAGAACGGACAATATATCGCCTAAGAAAATTAGTGATCATCGATTTATTGCAACTTTTTTTTATCGGTCCCGAGTGTTTTCCCACGAATAAAATGGCGATGAGGTCGTAAACGAACGTCGAAGAGACAAGAAGAACGATGCCACTTCACGAGAGCGGCCGTTAAGGTTAAGTTGAGTTATCGTCGTGGATTCTTCCAACGGATCGACGTTGATACATCGTTTTACAAGCTTACATGCCACCCATTTACAATAAATTAACTGATCAAATATATACTTCCATTGATATAACGAAACTTGAATTTATCGTAGAAAATTTTGATAGGCAAGTCATAAAGAAAGGGAGAACATTTTAATCAAAATTATGAAACGTGCACAAATATTATAAACAATAAAAAATTCCGGTTATTTGAAAATAAAGAATCGAATGATACTTATTTTCAATCGCGTTGTTTAAGAATCGAGAATCAATTGACGTTCGAACAACGATACGCGTAAGTAATATAAAAAAAAAAAAGAGACGAGAAAAAATAATGGGAGGGAGGAGGGAGGGAGGGAAAAGCAAGAAATAGTCTTTATTCGAACGATATTTAAACGAAACGACTGGATTCGCAGCGCGATTCATCAAACGATTCGACAGTTTAAGAGCGGATCAAGCTCAAATTTATAACGGCATGGCTCAAAATGGACGGTAAATTTTAATTCGGGATTCGTAGCTCCCGGCACACGGATTCTCATATATATTTAAATCGTTAAATTACAATGTAAAAGTGTGACCGTTGTTAGCATCGACACCATGGCAATTCCATCCATCGTTTCGCCGCGCAAAAATAATACACGGCTAATGGAGCTCGTACGAATCGTAATTATGACACATTCAAACCATCGATACGAACCGAGGGGTGTGAATAACAATTTACGAGCACAGTCGCGTTTAACGAGTTCAAAGACCCTTACGATCCACGTCATTACCAGCACGTAGACCGCGTGGCTTGATGTTCGCGCGTTGCAATTAGATTCCTTGCATATTATTCTTAATCATCCGGAAAATACCGCTCGCTACGTACTCGTTGCCACCCGGTTAATATTAATTCCATTTTGAATTACGTTAATGGGGGGAAGTTAATTTACCTCTTCGTCGATCATTCTCGACATTTTCACTTAACCATAAATTCCCGAAGGAATATCTGAAATATAGTGTGACATGACGAACCGTCTTGTTAAGTAATATAAAATATAATCCAGAGAAAGATGAATGTTACACGCAAAAGATATTTAATCCTATTTCTATTCGTACCAATGTATTCTCAATTTCTTATCGTATAATATTTTCACTTTGTTAATACATGATTTCGATCTTTTTTTTTTTTTTTT
>NW_006264069.1:121857-133242 GCF_000469605.1 Apis dorsata
AATTCAATTCTTGATAGGTATAGCAGCATAAACCAACGCGACATTGTGTGAAATTTTGCGCGTTCGTCGTTCAAAACGGTGCCAGTTTTCCGCGCATCCGTACGCGCCAAACGTCCGTGACGTACCGTTATATCGTCTATCAAAACGAAACACCACTGAGACGAAAATCTGGAGAAAATGTAACCCGCTAAACTCGTGCTCGCTAATATTATATATCTGTCCACGCTAGACGGCATATCCAGCTCTCTGCACGTCTATATAACCATTCGTTTCTTCAGAAAAGCAACAGACAAGCCAGCAGCAACGCCGTTACACACCACCCACCGCGAATTTTATCGTCTGCACGACCGCGGCAATAAACCGCTATATTTAGTGCGGCCCACGAAATCTCAACGTCGAAGTAATGAAAAGCTCGGAGCACACGTTCGTGCAATATCCTTGAACCATGCTACACCCTCGGGGAAAACGTTTAATTGGGTCAAGGGGTCGTGACCTCTTAACGGCTAGCATGTGTTCCTATCGGCTAAGATGAATTGAAAAATGGGTGGAAAAAAAATAGGAGAGAGAAGAAAGGAACTGCTTGCTTGGCAAATGAAGCGAGTGGTTAGCGACCGAGTCTGTTGGAGATTGTCAAGGTCGGATTATTATTATTTTTTTTTCCTCCTATTCGGCTAAAAAATTCTCTGCTTCGTTCTTCTGGCCCTTCCTTCATTTATTTCCTTTTTTCTTCGATGATTTTCTTCTCGAGTTACAAGTTTTTGATTTATTAATTCTGATAATTAATAACTAACTCAACTTGACTGGCATTGGTATTTTCGTCCTTTGTTTACTTTGTATATTTACTTATTTATCCTTCGAGATGAGATTTCTTGTTAATTAAAAAATTGTACAAGATTTTCTCCCTTAATTGCCATTTCCCGGGAAGGTCTCGTTATTGTGCCAAAGACAAGGTATTGCCATCAAGGCCGAGGAAGTTAGAAACAGTGAAATTTCTATTCAGCTACGATATTAAAACCATCCCCCGCCGCTTTGTGCAACGGTTGAATTACGAAATTACTTAAAGGATCTCCGGGTAACTTCTACCGAAGACTCTTTTAATTAATAGTTCGCCAGCTACGCGTTGAATACCCAGCAGTCACCCAAGTGGTTATCAAAGTAATCCCTGTTCAATGTACGGAGAGTTAAACGAGATTTTTCTTCGACTTATCCGCTTCTCATTATGCAAAAAATAAACCGATAAAGTCGAGCGAACCGATTATCGAGGAATAAATCTCGTCGTAAAGGTGCATCCTCGATTACCCTTTTATTACTTTACAATTCCAGACACGCAATATAATCTTAATATATGCGTTAACAATCTACGTTTAACCTCTAACCAACCGATTGTCACAAAGATATTTTAAAGTGGACAAAATATCCACCTCTGTATTAAAAAAACAAATTCGATCGTCGATATTATAAATTCGTAGCCTTGTAATTCGATTGCCATTCAATTCGAATCTCGATTCGCTTCAATGCTTTTCCTCGTGCAAGAATAATATTGTTTCTTATTCCTATATATATAAAAAAAAAAAACCGATCCAATCCGAATCATTGTCATTTTACCGTGTCATAAAAAAGAGTCACGAATGTATCGACTACGGTCGATTCTCGATTCGCATAATTTGAAAAGATCGAAACTACATTTTCCTCGCCGCTTTACTCGTTAAACGACCCACTGACCTAACTCCCTTTCGAATCATGTACCACCGCCGGAATGAACGGAAGCGCCTATAAAAAGCCAAGTCTGAGCAGTAAGTCTGGGTAAGAACCATCGACAGGGTTAGTGCTCTTAAAAATGCATACGATCCAGCTCGTGTGTTTTTTATGCACCTCCTCTTCCTCCTCCTCCTCCCTTGGTATCCCTCCACCGGCTACCCTTTTCGGCTTAGCGTGCAGCTGTGCGCACTTGATTTTTCGTACGAGTAGTAGTATCAGGGTTTCTCAACGCCTTTCGGCATATTATCATTCGAAAGGAACAAAGTTACAAACGCGTAAGTTACGATTGTCGATTCGACGTAACGATAGAATCGATCGTACGTAAAACAGGGAGCGAAGATGATTTGGCGGGGCAATAGTCTGGGATAAATAAAGTTAGCCAAGTGTGGAATATTACGTGCAACTCGTAGCTGCGAATGCAAGTAGAGGCATCAATCTCGGTACAAGCTCCCATAACTAATTATAAGTTTGTTTCACTTTGGTAGTAGATACTAAGCACACCGTACTCTCCATTGTTTGGCAACTTCAACAGGGCGTTGTCCCTTTGTGTGCAACGTGAGACTAGTAGCTGACCCATCTACTATCTTCGATTCTACGATACGACGGTATTAATGTTCGAGAACTGTTGCCAACTAATGACGAGACCGACCGAAGGAAAATTCCCTTCCTCTAGGTGTACCTAGCTTGTTTATATTAAAGCTGACTATTGTTGTGTAATTCTAACTAACTCCGCAAGTTGTAACGTTTATCGTAAAGCTGATGGATAAGAAAAAGAGGAATGAAACTCGAAACTCGTAGTAATAGTCGTATTTCGTAGTTGAGAATTTGTTTTTGCTCTAGTGACCCTCTTTTCGAAGGAAAAAAACGGGAGGAGGGGAAGGGGAGGTTGTCGAATTAAACGATATCCAACAACACTCGACAGAGAAGGAAATGATTAATTATCGAAAGTATATCGAGTAGAAAGCGAGCAAGAAAATCGATGAAAGGGGATATCGAGTAGGAGCGAATTAATCATCGTGACAAACGATGCATGACACGCTGACAGCAATAGTTAAATCATACTTCACGGCGACCATGACTGTTTATAATCGTGCAACACGTATTATGCTCCGGAAAGGGAAAAGGTGGGCTCACCGGTGGCATAAATTGGTTTGCGATTCCATATTTGACCGATCGTTTAGTCCGTCATCCTTTCGAACGAATTATCTCCTTTCTCTTTCTTCCTTTTCTTTTTTCTTCCTCGAATCGATTCCTTCGGTGAAAATCTTTGGCCTCCGGAGAACGCATCGTAACCGAAAGCTGAGGGACAGAAGAAAAAGAAGATCGCTTTAGCATTGCTTTTGGATGCATCGAGTGTCGTTACGATGTCTTAAGTGGAAAAAAGAAAAAGATAGCGAGAGAGAGAGAGAGAGAGGTTCTACAATTTATTACATTTTCCCGTTAAATAACTTCGCTCACAGGTCGGAAGGAATTTGATCGATGGAAATGTTGGCTTGGAGCCCAACGATAATGCAATCTCCTTTATCATTATAGCAGCTGGCTTATGTAATTATACTCGAAAATGCAACGTGAACAGTGTGTAATGATTTTTGAAACACATTTTTATATTCTTGTTGAATATGTATGAAGCGCGAAAGATTGGGAATATAAATCGAGGGTAAAAGAAAACGAAACGAAATGGAAAAAGAAAAACATGCGCTACGAATGTGTTCGCCAAACGAAACAAAACGAAACGAAACGAAACGAAACGAACCTCGTGCCTACGAATTTTTTAAAGCGACATTGTTTCGCGTACATCAAGTTTTCTTCCGATATCGGCGAAAATCGATACGATCAACAATGGTCCCGCGTCCTTCCATCCATTTGGACGGAAGAAGAAATCACGATTCACCGGGGACAGATTTAACTCTGGCAAACAGAAAGCCAGTGGACGGACGATATTTTCTCGTCATAAATCAGGGGAAGAGGGGGAGGATGGGAGGGGGTCCGATTACGTCAGTCCAGGTGCTTCCTCGAACAAAAGGTGGAGAGAAGAAAGAAAGGACGTGGAAAGTGGCAAGAAATTCCGAAGCGCGTCCTGACGCGAACGGATTTCGCAAGTAAGAAAACAGGGGAAAGAAGGGGGAGGAGGAAAAGAGAGGGAAAGATAGGTGGAAGACATTAATTTCTAAGCTTTATGCGGTTCTTATTAGAATCTCCGTGGAGACGGTGCGGCCAGCTGCCCCCAGAAATATGACTCTATTTTTCGTCTGGCGTCGACTTATTTGCGCGACTGGTGAAAATCGTCAGGGATGGGGAGAACGACTAACAGTTTATAAGTTACACGAAAGTGAACAGTTGAGATTTGATCGTAAGGTTACTCACCACCCCCCTTCCCTTTTTTTCTCCCTTTTTCCTTCCTTTTTCCTTCCCTCCTTCCTATCCTTTGACAATCTCGATATCATCTCGCCTCCTCTCGCCTCTTATTTCTCTCTTCTCCTCCTCCTTTATATTTGACGGGGGCGTTATTTTCAAGCGGGTTTCACGAGCGGCGGGCGATATATCGGCTATACCGATAGAGTTTTTAAAATTCTCTCCGCTGCGTGGTTCCTGTAAAAACGCCAGGATAAAATGCCACGACTTAATTAAATGCATTAAAGTAGTTTTTTGTCGTTCCCGCCCGTTTCTTATATTATCACCATATTCATGAAAGTAATGGTAATTACATACGGGACCTAAAACCGTAAAAAGCGTAATTTTTCACAGGGAGGGGGGAGGGAAAAATGTTTCCCTGATAAAGAGTGCGTAATTCTCCCCTCGTACCCATTACTGTTTGGCGCATGGAGCATGTGCACGCACGTGCACATTTCGCTTCGTGCCTTTATCACGATTTCCTTTTGTCTTTCTTCTTTTGTTTTTACTTTTTTGTTATCATCGCGTCTGAAAATAAAAAAAATATTTAATATCGAAACTGAGCATATCGCGCAGAGATCAATCGTTTTTTTTCCGCTCTTCTCTTTATTTTTTTTTTCCTTTTTACCTCTTCTTCTTCCCGCTTGTCCCCTTTTCCCCCACTCATTCCCCCCATCGCCTTCCCCATTGCATTACAACGGAGCGGGGACGACGTATCTATCCACGCTTTTGCGCTTATCTCTCCCCCTTATCTCGTTCTTCTCGCGTTTCATCCATACGTCGAAGACGTCCCGATATTGGTAGTCAGTCAACCGAACGGGTCATATGAAATTCTGCGCCATCGTTTTCCACCCGGTAATAGAGTATTTTCTATACAAGGCAGGGAATTTAATTCAACGATCCTTTGAATGCCGCGCGCTTTTCCCTTTCGTTCACTCTCTCTCTCTTTTTTTCCTTCTCCCTCTTCCTTTTCTGAGCATCGCGGATGAAAAGTTGGAGGGATTCATAAATTCGGTTGCAAGCATCGCGCTTATGCGAACAAAGGGATCCCGGGGAAATCAGCATGCATCCGGGACCGTGCATAACTGGAAAAGAAAAAGTTGACGCGAATTGGGCGCGGAAGGGAAGAGGGGGAGGAACGGTACATAATTACGTAGGGCGAATAATGACGGAAATCTGGCGTGGTAACTAACGCGAACGCTTAATTATACGCGTTAACTTGAGCAACAATTTTCCCTGGTAAAATACACATCAGAATCGTAACTATTTTTCCTGTGATGAAATTGTAAAATAAAAAAGAGAGAGAGAGAGAGGGAGAAGGAGAAAGGGTGGGAGAGAAAAGAAAAATAGAAACGTACGAGGTAAAACGTTAGATTTTTACGTTAACCACTATTCGTATCGCCCTATTTCGATAATAATCCACGGAAAGGATGAAATTAAACAAACTCCATCGAATTCTCTAAAATTGCGGTGCATCTTATTTTCCCCTTTTTTTAATGATGAACTCGAACCTCGGCACGGATATCGCACGGATGATACACGGAAAATCTACTCGATTTCGATGTTGCTAAAAGCCTTGGCGACCAGATAACAGGGCATAAAAATACGCTCGCCGGTTGCAGTAATAAAATGAGCACAAAAGATTATTTACGCTCGCTGCACTTACATCCAATAAAGAACAAGTATTGGACGACACCAGCATGCGCGTCGATCCAATATGTTCCCTTGTGTTGGATACCGATGTGCACCGGCCACGAATACAAATAGCAACGAGAGAGACGGCGAGTTGGAGCCCTGCCCTTTTAACCAGACTTCCAGAAAAATTGATATTCTTGTTTGCGTCCTCGTGCATCCGTCTTAAAGCGTAATAAAGCTTATCCGACCGACGCGTGTGTGTACCACACGAGATTTGCAAGCGTTACGGATTTATCAGAGCTGGAATTTAAAAGATCAATCGTATAATTGTTGATCGATTGTTTCGGGAGCGTAATCAGAGAGAGAGAGAGAAATATCGATTACAATTTATCTCGATTAATTTCAGTTATCGTGGCCGAAAGGAATTATAAGAAAATTACACGATCGTTGTACGACATCGAGAGATTTTCGTAGAATTTTTCTCGTCCGTGATATAAAATAGCGCAGGGATTTTTATTCTTTTATTAAAGATATTACTACAACGAGACGTATCAAGATAATCTAGAGAGAAGAAATTTAAGAATTTGGGGAATAAATAGTAAAATAAATAAATGTTGTTTGCGCTAAGAAATACTAACATCTTCTTCGTTATTCTCTGTAAACGATGAAACGAAGAAATTAAATGACAAAGAAGATACATGGTGTATTTGTACGAGTAACAAGGACACGAGGAAGCGAGCAAACGTTAACAAGAAAGAGCTACGGAAATAAAAGTACATACGATAAAGGATAGATTCATTCCGGTAGTAACCGTGAACACGTGATTCTTACAAAGATGGAACAAAGGAAACAAAAGAGGCGAAATTGAGAGATAGAAAGATCTTTTGTAACCGTTAAAGAATGGAAGAAAAAGGGTATCCGAATCTAAGAGCGCTTTTAAATCAGCGTAACCCAACGTATTGCTTGCGGCGTTCACCTGTGGTAATGGCTGCATAAACTCTAGACTCCGGTTCACGTCCGTTCTTTTTCCATTCCGTCGAGAATTATTCGGTTCTACTTCTTTCTTTTTACCTTTTCCTTTAACCGCCCCGTGTTACTCTTACACTTTACTTTATTTGTATCCGTACGCGATTACTTATTCCCTTTAATATCCGATTTTTCCCCTTTAATTCAATATTATACAACAATTATTAATATAATTTTCAAAAAATAAAAATCACCGATCAAATTCCAATATTCTAAAACGCGTATACTGAAAAAAAAAAAATCTAAAAATATCAAATTTCACAAAAATATAATTTATAACGAAGTCGTATTAATATCAAATTTTTCATACCATATACAATCGACCATTTCGAAAGAATCATTAACCAATAATTCTTTCGATGTGTTACCGATTCCCATCGTAAATGGGGTCCAATTTACCGAGAGATTAATTTAACGAATCCAAAAAAACATATATATATATATATCTAAAACTGTTGGCAATTAATAAGTTCGAGGATCGAGAATGCAAGAGACCTCGTTCCGTTTTGCGTTATACCTACGGTATAATGGCGAGGTGGTCTGAACTGGCCGGTGTCGGAAAGATCCTGCTTGCACGAATTAACCATTATAAGTACGAGGAGAGCGGACCAGGATATCGGATCATTTGTAAAGCAATAACGCCGTATAAATCTCCATCCTTTCATTACTATAAATTCCCGGCCGTTGCGGATTTTTGTTAGTCGCCACCCGACCGGTCCAACGGCCGGCAATAAATGTTATATAGGTATATAAAATTCAGGCTGCATCCGCGCGGCTGTGTTGTATATAATCACAATTAGCGTCCTATTAGGCGCCGAATGTGCCTCCTTATTTATACCGTGCATTAACATACCTACCTCTATGTAAACTTATATCATTTCCATCATCCCCCTTGCAAACACGGGGTACATCACGCGGCCATCCTTCCACTCGCTCGACCCGAAACGATCCACCACGTGGAAAGACGTAACAACGGGTTCTCCGCTCTTGCCCACCGATTTACGATTATCCGCATTTACACCTGGCCAAACGTTAAATAACGAATACGTATACGCGTGACTCTTTTTATAAATGGAATTACTCTTGTAAACACTTTGTTCCACGAACAGAAAGCGGTCGTTTCGCGGAACGTACGATCTCTTGCAACAAAGATTTTTCGGATAACGATATCTGTTGTGATGGTTCTCAACATAGTCGATTAAATAGAAAAATAATTTGATTTTCTTTTTTTTTTTTAAATTATACGTATTTATATCGTAGATAGGCATTGGATGAAGGTAAAATTGATGCGGGAATTTTTATTTTTCTTGCGTTTGATTGGGATATTGGGACGGTTAAGTTATACTATTGCGATGCTTCTGTGCCATCTGTGAAAAGAAATTGGACGGATATTTCGTTAGATAGTCGTAGTTGCCTAAAAGAAATCGAAAAAGAATGAAAACCATCTCTTCGAATGCGGCTCTCGTCGTGTGTGATAGTTGCCCAAGAAACTCAAGAACCATTCCATGGACCCTGGCGATGGTGAGGCCTCGAGGTCAGGGCCTTGCCCATGGTGTATCGTGAGGACCCCAGCAGGGTGTCCATGCTTTCCTCTGTATTAATAACATGGCCCGGCCACTGCCAGCTATACATTAAGGAAAATAATCATCATAATCGTGCGTAATACGTCCGGTGAATCGCAATTTTCTGTACCTTCATCCGGCTAGAGACAAATAACACCCCATCCCGTATATAAGCATCGAATTTATTGAAAGATTCTCTCTCTCTCTGCACAATATATTCTTATACAAATCTTTTACCAAATCTTCTAAACGTAATAGTTCGATTCAACGATCACATCTACAGATGAAAAGATATTCGACAACGCGCGAAAGAAAATTTAAATTTTTCTAAAACTTAACGATTTCATCAACCAACGCATCTCCGACTAGTCAAATCGAAATTACGTACTTGGAAAGTAATGGCATGGAAGCAGCGCGATCGTAAAAGGAGGTCGATCGTGTTACCGGCGGCTGGTAAACTAGCGAATAAAGGGGTGAGCCTTAATAAACAGCGAAAAATTATATTTGCTTTTTAATCTAGCCGCGTATCGTAAAGCTCGCGCGCTCACGTAGTTCGTTAAGGGGCACGTATTGCTAACAGGGTGTATATGCAAATCATGTACGGAATTAATTTTTCGCATGCTGCGCATACACGGTCGCGTACACGCACACGCGCGCGGGGGCGCACCGCGAATCCATCGGGTGGATAGACGCGGATATTGCGAAATGCTAGGGCAAACCGATGGCCGCGACTATGCGTACAATTGATTACAGACGTGATCGTCATACCGCGCTAAATCCGCGACATTCTCCTCAATCTTGGCTGCGGATTCGACCACGTTCCCCGATTCTAACCCGGAACGATCGATATTAAACTATCCCTGATAAAATTTCTCACCGTGAGATTTTGTGATCGTGATTGACAGGGTCGTGCGAAACGCATTACTGTCCTCTCGAATTTAATAGAAATTAATACGAGCACCGTTCGAGAAAGAACGTTCATTTCTTGTATCTAATGTCATTTTAGCGGTTAAAAATGGGTATTTTAACACACCAGGAGGAAAATTTGACACGTTTCAAAGATTAAAATTACTCTTCTGTTCTCTTAATTAGAAAATGAAATTTATCAAGTTCTTCGATGCTGCTATAAGACCGCGTACGATGCGATATAGCGCGAACTATAAATTATACGCCGTATATAACGAATTATAGGAAATAAGAATAACGAATAATGAAATTCTTGTTAAGCAAGTGATATAAAAAGACGCGTTAAAAAATTAATTCTGTCGATGATTAGATTATTCGTTTAACTATCTATTTTAAATTATTCTGTACATACATATGAAGATCCTATTGTCCATCGTCTGTCACTCTTAATTGTGAAACGGTCGAACGATATAAACACTACTTATCGATAATGACTATAAACACTACGTATCGTTAATGACTCACCAAACGGTTTCGACGTAGATACACGCGGTGCTCCTTTGCCGGCGTCTTGCGGGACACGTTTTCAATAATTCATTTTCCGGATAAGGTATATCGGTAATAAAGTGACTTATATCGGTGTAAGCCCACGACAGCACGCGTGACATTCGTTCACGTGGAATCACGGCCGGTTTCTCTCTCTTCTCTCTCCTTTCGTACGCCATTTCTTCCTCTCCTCTTCCTTCCTCTTTGTCGTCGTTCTAGTTGTCGTCTCCTTTCGGCGCCCATACGCGATTCGAGTTACCCGTCACGGTGCTTTGTTATGTATTTATGTGCATATTCGCCTATTTGTCGAGAAATTCCATCGTCGTGTCGGCTCTAGGCTGTTCACGACTCGTTCGTTCCATGCACGACGATCCGTTGAACGTCGACTCCGAGGACGATGTGTTTACCCGGCGTACACGCGCGTCCTTATACTCTCGTACACGCGAACCTTGTGTTGTGGATTCGCCAGACGCCGCGCTCCTCGAGGACTTTGTTGTCTTCTCCTCTGTGTCCGTTGTGTTCACGTGACCCCAACGTATGGAAAAACCGTCCTCTCCCATAACCGCCACGATTTTTCACGAATTCCCCGCCATTTCTTCCCCGAGGACGCCCGATCCCGCTCGAACGAGTATTTCTAAATCTATTCGTATGCATCTATGAAAACCGCAACGCGAGATACGTGTTCGAAATCCTTTTTCGAAACCGAGGATTCCAAACGCGGCTTTCTTGAAACGTCGTCGAACGTCCATTGCCATGAGACGAAACAAGCAATACTAGATTACAGATCACGCGAAGTATTTACTAAACAATCGTACGAATCGTACCGCGAAACGAATACGTTTCAAACTTGATGGAGGGGGAAAGGTACGCGAACGCACGTTTAATCGCATTCGATTTTTCGTTGCTCGATTAACTGCGTTATCTGATATCAACGAGGGGAATTTGTGGCATGAAAGTTTCGTCCGTGATCTGGAAATCTAGAAATCTTCTTTTCTTTTCTCGGTCGATCGATATCGATATTCAAAAAAAAATGTTGAGCGCGATAAAAGGAATAGGAAAAATAAAATTTTAAGGTGTATTATTGACGAATCTTGCATAAAGTGTTTTTTTATTCCACGAAATAAGTAAAAAGTGCGTAGAGAGAATCTTTGAGAGGACGTCGTTTGTCGAATCGAGATGAAAAAGATAAATTTCCATAACGTTGGCGGGGAACAATTTTGTTTAAATAAACAAGAAACGCGGTCGTGTGAACGTATTATAAGCATGTTGCACAATGATATAACTCGTTGTTGACTGTTCCACGAAAAACGTTGTTCTATGTGCTTTTCATCTGCATTCTTTATTGTCGATAAATTATCCGGTGCAAGTGCTTGTTGCCTCCGCTTGATAAAGTATTCATCGTAAAATCAACTTTGCGGAACTACCGTGCGTACACAAGATCTCGGGGAAATTTTTTATCGATGAAAGTCATTCTCTACGCACTTTTGATTACGAGGAAATTTAAAATGAAATATCGCCACGTAATGTGAAAAAAGATACCTATAATATATATATATATATA
>NW_006264069.1:133476-137291 GCF_000469605.1 Apis dorsata
CCTTACTTTACTCACTGCTCACTTTATCAATCATATCTTTTGGAACGAAGAGAAATTAAGTAATACGTTTACTGCAACGTTTACACGAAATTTACGAGTTGTTCCTCGTACGCACGCATAAATAAACATTCTATTAACTTCAATTTATTTAATATCGTAAACAAGAAGCGAAAAAAGAAAAAAAAAAAGAAAAAAAGAATCTGTTCAAAAAGATGTATAAATGAAATAAATCATCGAGATACGAGCGTGGACCGAACGAGAAACATATTTCTTCCAAGGAACAGCGGTGTTTTGCTTCGTTAAGGATCGATAAAGGAAAGAAGCGAGGAAGGAAGGTTAGAGGATGGTGGCAAAAATACGCGGAAAATTGATGCTTTTTCCAATGTGGACTGCGCGTCATCTTGTAAACACTTCTTTCTCCCCCTTTCGGTCGTTGTAAATAACGAGCAGGCGGTGCTCCCGGCCCGGAAAAATCTCTCATTCCGGTTTCCTCGCCGCGTTAGAGGCGCTACACCGCGGCGAGGTCGTTCTCCAGATTTATTGATTACAAATTGCACGGCGATCAATCGCTTAATGGTACCGGCCGCGCTCTCGCTCTCTCGCCAGATGTATTTATGAATCAATACAAAATATAGCCTTATTAAATCACCTATCGCCCCCACCGAGGCCTCACCCCGAGAAAGGGGCCCTCTAACGCAACGCGTCGTGTTTGCACCGCGATTAATGCGCTCTCGAACGCGATCCTGACGGCTATTATTTTCTTCGTAACGCGATATAATCGAACCGCAACCGAGATCAACATTTCGTGCGGAAGAACGTTCGATCGGGAACGAGGAGGGGATGGGAGGCGAATTTGCATTTAACTTCTCGATGCCCTCTGCATAAATTTTTCCTCGTAAATTGAAATTCTTTACGCTTCCTTGATTCGTTCGACGCGATTTTTTTTAAACGATCGATCGTCATTTAAAACCCTTGGATCGACGATCAATACTCTGATTCCGATAATTCTTTTTTTTTTTTTATAAAATACGCCAAGTACATATAGCAACGTGGAAAATTGCGTGCTTTTTCTTTAATAGAAAAATATTTGAAAGAAAGAAGAGTTTGTTTTAAAGTCTTAATTTGTGTAGAAAAGATCTATTTATTTATATGATTTACAAAAAAAAGTTGACAAAAAGTCGAGTTCTCCCTTACTTCGAAACGTCTCAATTGGAAACATCGATAGCAATCATTTTGTTTAAGAAAGAGAAAAAGTTTGACGTATCCGTGGTGAGAAGAAAACGAACCGGTTTACGTACCTTATTATACAATTTCTGACAGAGTTGGGGAACGGAAGGAACGGGGAGGCGAGGGCACAAAAGAGGCCGGGGAATGCGAAGCAATAAGATCAAAGCTAACGATCGATTCCTCGGAGACTGCAGCTTGGCACGATCCTTTGCCAAGATCGTTTCCGGAAATCGACGACTCTGTCGACGTTAAAATTCAATCCCAAAAGTAAGAGGGGGAAATAAAAGTAGGGGGAGAATACGCGAGCGTGTACGAGAGGAATTTCTTCGGCTTCTCTTGCGAATCCCTTTCGCGATCGATAGCTCCATTCTTCCGTGACCATTGCCGCTTAACCATTCCGAGAACATTCAGATTAATCCATTTACGATTATTCATCGCGCGATGCGAAAAATAACATAACCAGATAATTTTATAATTTTATATTTACATATTTTCCTCTTCGATAAATTATTTTCCTCTTCGATAAATGTTTCGATAAAATTTTATCAGAAAGTGAATCGTATGAAATCGTAGTGTCGCAAACTAGTCGCTCAACTTTTATCTCCCTTTAACGATCTCTTAGCGCGATGACAACGAAACGAGTTGTTTCAAACCGTCGCCTCATCAAGGCAAGGGGGAAAAAAAAGGAAAGGAAGAAAACGCATAAAGAGAATAAAAGAGGGAAACAATAGCGAACACGGAGGGGGAGGGGGGCAAACTGGAAAAGAAGAAGTTATTCCCATGGAAAAGAAAAAGTGAAAGCTTTGAATACTGCACTCGAGGCCCCCGTGCCGGAGCCAATTGCCGGAAATCGGCGGCTCCTGGGCGACGTCAAAGTCGAGACGAAACTCGACATCGTCGTCAACGCGACAACGACGAAGACGTCGAGAACAGAACGAGGAGGAAATAGAACGAAACGGGCGAAGAATGGGAACAACTAGACGACGATGAACAGAGAGAAGGAGGCTAGTCGACGGAGGGCGAAACACGAGGAAATAAATAAATCAACGAGCGAGGCGGTCTCCTGGGTTGAAAAGTGGAAGAAAACGATCGACGTCGAGGGGTGGAGAATAACAGGGGCGGGACGAAGGGCTACGGCAGTTCGCGCGAACGAATTCGAAACAGGGTTGTGTATATATATATATATATGCGCGACTCAGTCTTCGTTCTCCTACTTCTTATCCCTCTGGCTTCATTCAAATGTAAGAACTCGAAAGGAAAACGCATTTTCTCTCTCGCGATCGAGAGGGGAATCGATCTTTTCTCTTGTGCCACGAGCGGAAACGGAAAAGGGGCCTTTTCCAGAGGCGGCACAGAGATACAGCCGCTCTGGAAAGCGGAGGATACTCTGATATTCGAACGCGGAATTCGTGCGTGTGTGCGGAGGGGTGAATATTTGCCACGATTCTTTCGCTTCGAGTTCATTACGGATCGATACGGAAATTTAGAATTTGAAATGGACGGATGAATTTGGAATAATCGATGTTAATTCGTTTGCTCGATCGGGGAAAATTTATGATAAAGTTGAATAATTTGTTTCAAATCGATGCGATGAAATACGATGACGCTTCAAAATTGGGATAAAATTGTGGAATTTATATCTCGTCTTGATGCACTTTTTGACGAATAGAGAAATTCACGTCAAGATAATATTTCGTGAGCGGACGTGGATGGTTTATCGTTAATTATGTGTAAAGAGAATATTATAAGCGGAGCAAAAAGGAAGAATTGTTGCGTCAGAAATTTTGTACCTACCTACCCCTTTAAAACTAAAAACTAGGAGAATAAATGACTTATAAATTGATAATATCTAAACAAGGAAAATCAACGATTTTAGTCATGTGCTTTGGTAAATTTCATAAAGTTTGTACTGGCATCAGAATTAATTACCAGGAATCTAATTTATTCGGGAAGTTGATAAGCGGAGGAAAAGGATAATTGATAGTGATTTTGTGTGAGTGAATAACATGGAAGCGCTCTCTCGTACGAAATCCAGGAGCTAGAGCCGTAATCGGAGAACACTAAAACGAACTGGTCGTTATGTCAGAGGATTTACATATTAGAACTCAAGCCCCCGAGATTACACGAAATTTGGGGAGAACTAATTTCCCTTTGCTTGCGGTATTATTCGATTATTGATTTCCACGCGAAAATTTCCTGGTTGAAAATAATTCGTTATTTATATAATTGAAATGTTCGTGAAACGTTCGCTTCTGGACGCATACACACATATATTTTTTTTTTAACTCGAACCAAATTCGAAGCATTCGTACAAAAGAGGAAATATATGTATAGATCTAGTACGTTTCGGGTAATTGCAAAAAAATAGACATTCAATTTATAGTGCGCTATTTGCTTTGTAAAAATATTACGAATATCGAATTTTTTTGTCGAAACAAAGGGAAGTGTAACTATGCACAAACGCTAAACATAGTTGCATAAAAAAACGAGACAGATATTTTCGTTCGTTTTGCATGCAAAGTAAAATAAACTAATTAAGCGTTTTCCCTTTTTTCTTTTTTTTTTTTTTTTTTTTTTTTTTTTTTTTT
>NW_006264069.1:137522-140854 GCF_000469605.1 Apis dorsata
TCACGTAAGAGTGTTCAAGAGTCTAATTTTCAACGATGATACAAGAGCATCGGACGAGCGACGTCCCCTGACAAGGGAACGTATTAGGGAACCCCATGTAAAATTCAGAAGCCATCGTGCACTATGACGTCAATAAACTAGAGCGTAAGCCTCTGGTGATTTATTCTCTGCAACCATCGCGATGGCAATATACGCCATATTTAATGAATTATGATTGGCCACTGCGGCCAGTGAGATTCTTAATCTCGAGGAGAAACAAAATTCTCTCTCTCCCTATGGAAAACTCAAAATATCAAAATCCTCAAAATATCGTAATTAAACAAAACGTAATTACAAATTTCATCATTTCGATCGTTGCTCGAATAAAACGAAGAAAAAAATTCAAACTCAGGATCAGGATCAAATAGACATTAAATTAAAATTAAAATTAAATCGAACGAAATTAAACGTGGATGGATCGAAATGAAATCAAGCTTAAATTGTAAACGGTATTAAAGCGAAATTAAAAATCCGGGGGTGAGAAAATCCTTTCTTGTCTCGGCTAAAAACTTGAAAAACTCGCTTGCTTAAACACCCCAAAAACGTAAAACGCGATTGGTTACGAGGAACTAGGTAAACGAGTAACTGGAAGAAGATTTTTCACGGCGAACGGGTTAACAAGTAGAAACGCGCGCAAGACTCGGGGAGGAGAAGGGTTCTGGCGACGTCTAGGGCTCGCCTTGTCATTCTGTTTACGGCCTCTACGCACTAACTAGAGCGGAAACCGGGTGGCCAGCATTGTGTATCCGGGACTGGCTTTAACCCGCGGATTAAGTCAGCGTCGCTGCATACTCTCTGTGCGTTCTCCACGTTTTCCTCCGGCTTCGTCCTCCCGCTTCTTTGTTCCTCCACTTCCCTCGCGTGGTGGTGGTGATGGTGGTGGCTCGGCCGCGAGTTAAGAAACTTTCCCTCTCCGCGCCCCGGCCATCTCTGTTTCCTCTACGCGCGTGCCTCTAAAAAAGGTAACAGGTGCGGAACGCGCAACACCGAGAATTGTCCTCTCCCTCCTCCTTTTTTCTTTTCTTTCTTTCTTTTTTTTTTTCTCTTCCTCTCCGTTTCTACCAACAACCGTTCCCCTAGCAGAACAACCAGAACAATGCTAATTTATTGCGCGGTCGATGCGCGGGCGCTTTAAAAGACGCCGCGAACGATCCTAGACAAACGCGCCAACAATGCGACAACCGCCGACTTTGATAATGCTGGCCCAAGTGACTTCATCGTTCCATTTTTCGATCAGCTTTCTTACTCAGGAAATGGAAGCTCGAGCGAGAATAATCGCTTCTCGTAAATCGAATTTTTTTCGAATTACGGGGAATGGTGACGAAAAATAATATTCCAAATTTAATATTCCAAATATTTTGTAAATGACCGGATAATCGACTCATGGATCGATAGTTGCAAGGATTAAGGAAACGAAAGTTGATAAAATTGACACAGAGCCCTGTACACCGGAAAATTATTCGTTTTCCCTTTAAGACGATTTTCGAAAGGGGTCCGCGTGATCCGTGTGATTGGACGGCGATCCATTACGCGCGAATGATCGCCGTTGCTAGCCCTAATCCGCTTCTGGCCGGGATTCTTCGCGGCGTGGACAGGCTTTCATATCGTGCCACGATTTTTTGCTGCGCGCACAATGAGACGGTGCGTGCAGAACGCCCTCGCGCATCCACAATGCGACTCGTTCGTTTCTCGTCCCGGAATGCGTTCGAGAAAGAGAGCTCGCCGAGAAGAAATCGAAGTAACAGAAGAAAAAGAGAGAGAGAGAGAGAGAATGGAAGAAAAGAAAAGAGAGAAAAAGAGAGATATTTGATTGATGAAGTGCGCCGTACGCGGAAGAAAAAAAAGAAGGAAAGCCTCCGTCCGGCGCAATTACGCATTCGAACTTCGCCATCAATCTTAATTACCGGCCACGGACGAAAAGAGTTCGTTAAAATATTAAATGTGCGCGCTTTCTTTCGCGCGGATAATTAAAAACCGAAAGAGAGTAATGATCGTGGCGGGGCCGGGTTTTCGCTTCTCGCGATTACTTACTATTCGAAACACGATCAAAGGCTATTAACGCTGCACTTTGTACACTACGTGTGGCGACTTTGCGCGCCGTCCACCGATCGTTTATATCTCCTATTTCGCGGTGGAACATTAGATCTGTGCCATCGCGCACATTGTTCCACCACGCGTTTAATAATCCGTTGCCGACCCTCTGCGCTTGATTGCCGACCCAGAAGAATTTAGAAAGTAAATGGAAGCGGGTCCTTCGGAAAATTTTTCTCGTCTAATGTCGGCACTTCAAACGCGTGTAAACCGCCGAGTAGTAATAAATAAATTGCGCGCGGAACGGCTATTACGGCTTCTTTGTACGTTCCCCGTGATTGGTATAAATTAACGGAGCCGGATCGCTTTCAGCCCTCGAAACAGCCGTGTCAACGTAAGATTTATCGGAGTTGCCGTGGAAGAGTTGCATGCTACTCGGAATGGGCCGTCGAATTAATTGCCGGTTATCTTTCGCGTAAGATCGAGATGCGATCTCGTCTCGATATTATTTCAAATATAGTTTTTTGATTCGAGAAAAATCTGTCGAGAAGAGATTAAGTTGTTCGATACTTACCAAATCCAATGATTTAATATCGTTCGAATTCACGGACGATGTTTCGACACGTTTCGAAATAAACCGAAGATTAAATCGTCACGATTATAATTGAATTCGATAATACGCGTCTATCTATCGGTGTATAATTTGCAAAAAAAAGAAAAAAGGAAAATAAACGTCCCCCCTTCGAAGTAATATACATATCTCGAAAATAAAAATCGGATTGAAACGATAAGATAAAAATCGAGAATGATAAATAACGAAGGAAGAGAGGCATTCGGAGGAACTACTTTGGCGGACTGTACACGGGCAAAAACAGGCGGCCGATATCTATATTTATAAGGCATCGGCGAACGGAGCACCCCTCCGATCTTTTGTAATTAAAATAATAAGATTAATGTTTCTCGCGGTGGCGCGCAAATTGAGCATTTATACATATGTAACTGTCAGCCGGCGAGACATAATGACTTTGCCTACGTAGCGTTATATCCTTAAAACGCAACTCCTCCTTTTTATTACAACCGCTTTAATTGTACTCATTACGCAGACACGAGGGACATGCACGGCCATATCAATTCGTGCGGCCCGCTTAAATCGATCGATTCCAGATAACGAACTCCAGTTAAGCCCAATAAGCATCGAGAGAGAGAGAGAGAGAGAGAGANGAAAGAGAAATTCGATTTAAAAATCGCGACGCATTCGCAGA
>NW_006264069.1:140879-148312 GCF_000469605.1 Apis dorsata
TCCATTTCACCCGTTCGGTAGATAAAAACCAAAAGCCAAAAATCCACGTCTCGATTCAAACAACGTGGCTGATTCGACTCGAAACGCGCGATATTTCCAATATCCGTATTATCCAAATCGACAAAGGGAAAGAGATGCTCTTTGATATTTCTCCGAACTCTGAAGCAGTCGAACGTGGGGAGTGAAACGGGTGGGATACAAGTGCGGAGAGATTCGAGATTCGCTTCCTTTTTTATTTTTAGCCACGCGTGCGAATTTGCTACGGGGCGACGTTGAGCCAGAGAAACTTTTACCGCGGACTGTGCCCCGGCCGAAGGCCACAATGCATGCATAAAACCTCTCGCGAGCCGCCTAATCGAAATGCGAGGTTCATTTGACCGCGGGGCTGCGATCGCACGAATCCAATCGGTAATCGAAAAAACTCGGGGGTCGGTCGGCCCGTTTTTATTTTCGCTTCGCCTCGGACCCGTCGAGAACTCGCCGAGCCGAGAAGTCGTTCGTTAGCTATCATTTGCATTTCGCTCGTTTCGTATTAGTTACATCCGACCGGCTGTAATCTAATTAGCCGTCGAGCTTAGCGGATCGTTAGCACGTCCACTATCGCGCGCATTATGCGGCTCGAGCCTCGCCGACGGGGCGAGGCGAAAGAATTATCGAAATTATCGGAATCGGAAGGAACAAGGGCGAGCTACAAGTGTCGTACAAAGCGTTCGATTCGAGCAGCGGTTACAACTTAACTCTGACCCAACGACGGTGGAACCTGTTCTCGAACGTTCCGCCTCGGATCGTGCAATTTCCGTTATGGTCGACTGTACATATATATATATATTATTTCGATTTGAATCAATCGAAAGGCGATAAGTATTTTTTTTTTTATTTCTCACGTCGAAACCTTTGTCATCTCGAGTTTGTTTGTCTTATAGATAGAAATTTGGAGGATCGAGGGCCCGTTCGGATCGAATCGAAACGCAATAACTATTCTCGATTCAATTTTCGTTGCCTGCCCCCCCTCCTTCGAAATCGATCCGTGCCCGCGTGAAAAATGCACAGATGTAATGGGCGCAATTCCTCCGTCCGGGCCCGGTGAACCGTCAAAATCGGTCAACTCGGGCGTATATCGGGCCGTGCGGTTTCCGAGACAATCTGCAATCGCGGTTGCGGTTTCAACGTAGGCGGCCAAGATTCAGGAGCGCATTACGGATTGGTCGACCGCAACGAATACGCGCGCGTATTCTTCATCTCCGTTCGCGCCACTCGCTCGCTTTCTCACGCCGCGCCAATCTTGGATGCCTTCATTCACGAATTAAAACCTGTCCTGTCATTCATTTCCCCGCGGAGCGCGGACAACAGGTTTTTGCGCTCCTCTCGTGTAAATTGTTTCATTGGCGAGATACCTACGATCTTTCTTTATCCACGCGCAATTACAAAACACACGTCGGCGGGCCACTTTATGGTATCCGGCAACTGGGCCCATTCTTCTGGGACGCATAATAAATCCTGCTGATCAGAAGAATAGCACTACGCACTCCAAGCGCTATTGTTCTAAAAAGCTCTCACCTCTCGCAAGCGATGCGGGCAAGTCCTTGGTCCGCCTCTACTTCAGTCTCACGCGCACCCTTTCCTTCTTCCTATCTCGCCGCACCCTCCACTGCTTCGAAAGAACAATCGTGAGAATTATGAGAATTATGAATCATATATATATATATATATATTGTACGTACGTATTAAAATTTTTGCTTTTCGCATTGTTAGCTGGAATAGCAAGCAAGATTTCATTCCTCGAGGCGCGTAGTAAAAAGATTTCGATCGAGGGAATTGAACGAATATTTTTAAAGTTTGGGAAAATATGGGATATTCGTTTCATTAAAAGACAGTTACTCGTTCTTTCGTTGAAAGTTCCGTCGTGGTGGGTCACCGTGAAAGGAAAACAGCGTAGTTTCGAGTTTTGATCCGGCATTTGTTCAACTCATCCCTACATCGTTTCTCGAGCAACGATTGTAAAACTATCTCTAACGATCGTTCCTCTCGCCGTGGATGCAACTTTTACAGTCGCTTTGTCCTCGCTACGTTACGCACGAGCACGTTTTAACACTCGTGTCTCGAGATTTCGAGCCTAGTGTCTCGAGCTACGTTTAATAAATAAACGAGACAGAGAGCAAAGATGGATCATTGTTGAAATATGAATCAGGTTTCGTCGAGTTTTTCCATGAAGAGCAAACTTTGATTCCGTGAACGAGGATAAAGCCACGATCGAGAGGAGGAGGCTGTTGGAAGTTTGGAAAATAAAGGAAACGCTTCTGTCGTGCAATCACCGGGATCTTGGGATCCCTAGGAAGAGGCTGGAACAAAAGCGAAGGGATGGCGACGTTGCTTCGAATACATATCGCGAGGCAACTTCTCGAATAACAGCCAAGCAGATTGCTCGTGCATAATTAAGGGAACGAAGTTGATTTCGTGGAGAATTCATGGAGGAAAAAAGAAAAATGGCACCGATCCTCATCTCGAGAGGTTGTTGAATTTTCAAAGAATTTTCGAACCAGCCTCGATTCGATTACCAGGATTTTAAACCATCCTCGGCATCTATGTGCACAAATATTTGTTCACGAACGATGATACAGGGTGCTATATTTAAGAGGCAAGCGCGAAAGAATTTTTCGTTAAATCGAGAAGAAGATGTATAAGTATGAAAGAGAGAACGAAAGGGAAGGAGTCAATTAGAGGAACGATAAAGATTTCAAGAAATGAATACAAATACGACGGATTAAAGGATGTGAAAAATGAAAATAGGTGGTAGGGATAATAGGTATAGGCCGATGGGGGAAGTATCGCCTTGACGAGAGCGCACAGAGATTAAACCAGTAAAATGCAAGTGCCCATAAAACCGGTAAACGCTGCTGCGCCCTCATCTCCAGGGCGCCGGGACGTCAGTTTAATGACGGGAATAATTTTACTTGTGACCCGACGAGCCGTGGCCAGGGAAAACCGGTTCCGCTACCGCAATACGTCAATAACGCGCCAAGGCAAAATATGAGATATTCGCGACAATTCTCGGAAACGAACCATTTCTTCTTTCATATCTATAAAATGGACTTTTTTTTTTTTTTTAGGAGTGTCAAACGTATCGATTAGGTTAGATTTAGAAAAATAATCGACGAGATATTGTCTCATCACGCGCTGCGGATTACTGTTTCGTTCGTAATAATCATTGTAATTCTTTATATTATATTCGATGAAACGGGAGAGGATCGTAAATCAGAAATATATCACGATGTTTTGTTGACACGGCGGATGGGTGGGGGATCGGACGGGATTGATTAGCTTTCGAATTAAATTTCCTCGAATAAAAACAACGTTGCACGTGGTGCTTTAACACCTGATTTGCCGTGTCGATGAATCGAAACATCGGCAAAGCTGAGCGCGCACAATCGCGTGAGAGAAACTCGGTAAATCGGGGATCACTGTGGATTAACCGACATCCCCGTGCGTGTAATTCGACCCAGGACCGAATCAGCCGGCTCGCCATTAAACTTCCACGAAAACACCCAAAGATCCGAATCTATAAACGCTTGATTCGTCTTTTTTTCGCCTATTTTCAAAATTCAATTCTTCCAAGAATTTCGACGATGAACGAAAAAGAGAAAATCGGACGAACAATATCGAGAAATAAACAAATTCGTCGCATCGAACGGAGGTAAAATATTTCCTGGTATTTTGACACGACGATCATTAGCGTAATCGAAAGGAAGAGAGAGAGGGAGAAAGCCGATAAATCAGAGATCGGTCGAGATTAGCCGACATTTGGTACGCGCGATTCGATGTTCGGGCGAAAATCGGGCAACGGAGCGAAGCTGCGTAAATATACATGACTCTCGGTAACCATGGCCGCGTGTACGCGACAAACATCAATTCCATCCGCTGCTTATGCCGCCGGTGAGAATTCTCCTCGCGTATCGGGCATCAATGCCACGTGTAATACCGGCAGAAATACGTAGATCGGAGCCGCGTAACGTGGATCGAGGGCCGGCATTAATGCCCGAATCGATCATACGAGCTATCGGTATTAAGGGGTAAATCATTTGCCTTGGCCGATGTTGGCGGTAATGGTGGTGGTGGTGGTGGTGGTGGTGGTTATGGTGGTGGTTGTGGGAATGGAGGTGGTGGCTGGAAGCGTTAGAAAGTTGTTGCTCGTGCACTACCACCGCCGCTGTACCAAGTAGCAATTGCCGCTCATTTGTCAGCCGCGCCACTGAAATATCGTGGCTGGAATAGAGGCTGCGCGGCAAACCAACCGCGTTTCCTACTGCCTACTAGTAGTAGTATCGGTCACTTTACGCTTTGATCACCATCGTACACGAATTTCCTTAATGGTAACGCCGTTTCACGAGCTAGCGTGCATCCGGGCAGGGAGGTAGGGTAGGGTTCGATAAGGGGTATTAAGGGGTTGCCTTCAGCTTTTAAGGATTTAAGGCTCGATTGGGAGATTAACTTTGGGTGGGGAGATTTCAGATGGATGAATTTTACGGTTAAAAATTTGTTTGTGGCGACGCGACGTATCCGATATTTTGCAAGGAGATGATTGTTCGAAGTAAAAAAAATCTTTTAGAATTCGGTATTCGTATTGAAGTAATCGCGAGCAATCTTTCTCTTCTATGGCGATTCTGGTATTTTTTCAGAGTTTCGTAGATTTTTCCCCTTTTTTGTCTTTCTTTTCGAGTTCCCCTCCGACTCTCTCCTCTATCCTTCTTATTTTTCTCATTGCTCTTTCACATTGCGTGTATTCCTCGAGTGCCTTTTGCCTTGAGCCTACTTTGACCAAGTCCTTATACAACTCTAATCCGTAGACAACTCTCCACAGTACTGAAGAGGTCGAAGGATTTACGGTCGAGGTACCGCGCGCTCTTCGAGCAAAAGTGAGAAGGATAATGCGAAGGGGGGGAGAGAGAGAGAGAGAGAGAGAGAGAGAGAGCAAGAAACCCAAATGCCGAGTACTATCGCTTCAACTAAAAGGCATTACTGTATCCTAAGAAGCATTTATTCAGCCACTCGTTTACTTTGGTAAGTAGCTTTATCCCCTTTGTTGAAAAACCACCATTTAATGATAGATCGCTACTTCCATTCGCTATGTTCGGTATAAATAGTATTACGTATAAAACAATTTTTTTTTTTTTTATATATCCTTCCAACAAATTCTCGTTCATCGAGTTTAAAAGCCAATTCAAAGTTTAAGATCCATTTTGCGATTTTTCTACGATAAATTATCGTACCCTGTCACGATTTTATTCGTGACGTTGAAAAATTCATAGCGCTATGACAAATGTTACGAGGGAGCGCGTATCGAAACGTGTACGAGGATCTCCGAAATCGGTTCTCCACTAGCTTCCATTCCTTCGCGTCCAGGTAAGAACACGGTGATGGCATTTCGTTCAATGGAATTCCAGCGTCGGATTCTTGGACGGCAATTTGCCAGTTGCGTTCGGATTTCGCGAATTCCTAGCCCGTGTATCGGGCCAAGAGGTATAACCGCTATAGTCGATAGGTATAAAAACGACTTGCATAGACGCACGGACCACCCCACGTGACCACACGATTGCCAACGCGATCGTCGCAAAAGCTCGATGCAAAAGCGTTAGCGTTCTAACGATGCGAGCGTCGATCTTGCAAATATATATATATATACACACGTGTGTATCCGTGCACGCCGGATAACGTCGTTGATTCATCGGGTGATTCGGAATCCGAATTATATCGCGCGTCCACGATGAACAGTGACACGACGCTGATCGCTGGCGCACTCGTAAAACACGGGAGAGACGATCGATCGTTTGTCTTGGTTGATCCAATTGCAAATGGAAGGCAGGGGCTTCACGAACTGTCGGACGTTCCCATAAATAGCGGAGGTCACCCTTCGCACCCACCGACGTCGAAAAAAAAAAAAAAGAAAAAAGACGAAGAAGAGCGATAGAAATAAAAGTATGGGACGTCAACGGTGGAAAGTTGGCGAGGCAAAACGGCTCGTTTTCAGGATCGATTGTTTGTCCCGTTTGATCCAATTTCAATCAGGATTTCGTTGCTCCCGAGCAACGATCATTTATCTTTCAAAGTTCCACTCCAGTTAACCGATAACATGAATTTCGACGACGAGACCCGTGTTCATATTTTACTTTCCGCGCGATACTTTTAATCAAGCCGTTTTTTTTTTTTTTTCTAAGTCGCTGCTTACAACAACTAACTGCTAACAACGTTTCAATTTCGACTTCTCGAGGGAGAAGATTAATTGAAAAAAAGAAAGAAAGAAAATTCGCGATACGATAAATAGATAAATTAAGGAGAACGATGAAAGAAAGATCCACGAAGAAAAGTATTGCTGATTCGCGACGGTTTACAACTGTGGTAACGATACAGGGAAATTCCCACAAACTTGGCACGAAGGATTGATTGGCGGGCAGCGTATATAACTTAATAACGCCTATCCAAGTTGGAGAAGAGCATCCGAAAGTGTAGCCCGAAGCTCGTAGCTCTCGGGTGGAATCCGCGGATGTGGCCGGGCCACGTAGGGATACGCGGCGCAGGCACGCACATGGGAGGCGAGGGAACTAAGTCGGAAGGGTTATGATACGCGTGTCAAATTTGGACGGGGCCCCGAGAGACCGCCCACGCGGCCGAACGGAGCAGAGTGAAAAGCAGCTCTGCCGCGATCGGGGCCCGAGCGGCTCCTCGGTTAATTATCGTACCTACGCCACATTCGTGCGCGTAAATCACTTGACGATGCCTTGAGACGTGAGATGTTTCCTCCTTCCCTTCTTCTCCCTTCTTTTTCCTTTTCGCCTTCTTCGACTTCAACGCTGATTCCGATCCCCCTCCCCCCTCCGCTTCGTTACTCCAACTCGTTTTATTCTCCCCATGTCTTAACCCCTTTTCGCGAGCAGCCTATCCTCCTTTAGAATTCTCCTCTCCTCCCCCAACCGAAAATACCACCTCCTCCACCGAAAGAGCGCATTTCTCTCTCCCTCGCCTGTACGCGCGCGAGGCGGCCTAAAATATGAAGGGGCCCCAAGTTAATACGGCATTTAATCGAGGATGTGTAGGCACAACATCGTGGCGTAGCATGACGGAGCACGGCGCGAGTGGACACGGGGAAATCGAATAGCCCCGTGCGTGCACGGATAATAAACACGCGTGTGTATACCGGGACGTAGCGGGCATCGCGGCTAATTATGAAATATTGCGGGGGCCATTGGCAGACCACCGCCNCGCGAAACTTGCCCTATGGCCCCGAATCCCGAACACGGGCCCCGAAATCCAACCACGCGAACCAAAGCCCGCGCAACAACGAGCCGCCGCCGCCGCTTTTTCGCCTAACCGTTTCTCTCTTCGAAACGCGCTTCTCTCTCGCCTCCTCGCTCCGTCCTGCCCGCTTCCTTCTCGGAAACAAC
>NW_006264069.1:148614-157244 GCF_000469605.1 Apis dorsata
AATGCTTTCCAACCCAAGATTCCGGACCAGCCGGGAATTATAGCCGGATTAGCCACCTACTTCGTACCCCCTCGCCGATATTTATTGGACTGGCGATAACGAAAAAACCTCTTTGCTTTCCGATCCTCTCTTCCTTTCTCTTTTCCATCCGCCTCTTCTCACGCTACCAATAATAAAACTCGGTACGCTTCGCCCTCCTCCTCCTCCTCTTCTGCGACCGGTGATTTAAACGGGGCCGCAAATTATCGAACCGTCCCTTCACGGTTAATCAGAATTGTTGGTTGAAAAATCGTTAAAAGCTCGGTCGATAATTTACACCTTCGTACGTTTCGCCTTCTCTCGCGCCCCATCCTCCCTCCTTTTCTTCGTCCACGCGCGTGTGTTCGCGATACGAAGAAGCGGCCTTTATAACCTTGTGAATGGTGCACCGTGCGGAAGAATGATTGGTAATGTCGCCGTGGAATCTCGTTTGCGTGCGTGAAACGCTTCTCCCAGGGAGAGGACCGTTTCGCGGAACGAATTTGATTTAACTCGTATCGCGCGCACGCTTTATGGCCCCGGCCGAACTTTCGGGGATAAAGTCGGATAAAAGCCCTCGGCGCTCTCGCACCTCTTCCTCGCAGCATTGGATCCGTCCCTTGCTCGCAATTCTCTCGCCGCCCTTTTCCACTACCGACAACCGAGTAATGTAACGTTGTAATTGACCGGATTGAATAGAATTCCCCTCCCCCCATAACGGGGAGACCGATTTCCAACCCTTCGATGGAAAATGCGATTTACTTTTGAAAATGTCTTGCGTTTGCAACGCAACACGATACCTTGATCATCAACTTGCGAGGGAATTCGTTATTTTTCTTCTTCTTTCTTTGTCAGATTTTTATTCGAATTTTTGTGGATATATTTTTCAAGATGTTGCATTAAATATGCACAAATTATAATTAGCGTATCCAAAGCGTATATGTTACTTTTTAAATTTGTTGTCAACGTGCACGCAGAATTATTCGGAAAGAAATTCGATTTGTTCCTTATTAAGCAAGAATATTTAAAAGTATATTCGTTGAAAGCAGGAGGCATCGTAACAACTACACTTCTTGTACGAAAAACTGGCTGATATTCGTACATCGAGCCCGTTTCCGTTTGAGTACGTAAAAAAAAAAATAAAAAAACGATCACCTAAACGATGCACCTGCAAAGTGCAGCTGCACTTGCGAGAGAAACGAGGTCGTAGGGACATAATCCTTCTTATACCGTTCAACTTTTTACCCCCGACACTTTTTTCCGTCATCAAGCAAACAAGAGATACGATTCGCGTGACCGTCTGCGGTGTAAGGATTTTTACAATGGAAACTGCACGGGCCGCCGCTGTTGAATATTAACGACCTCGTCCAAATGACGGAGATCCTCCGTTCAGGACGCGTACAAAACACGTCGGGCCGCATTTTTTCCCCCCTCCGCGCCTTTTCATTACCGCGACGCTTCATCGTTTAAAATAATGTACACGAGTCTTTGAAAATGCGTGGCCAACATTGTACAGAGAGAAATTAAACATCTGAGAGATGCAAAGGGCAACTGTAGAATCAAAGCACCGATTCGCGCTTTTGTTTCGTAAATCGTAGCAATATACTCCTTTTCTTGACGTTTCTTCCTTGCCGCGAGAAAATTGCGACTATAACGCGAGGATGCGAGTTTCATCGGTTTTAAAAAGAAAAAATTGTAACGAGTATCTTAGAAGTACGACTTCTAAAGATTATATTAAGATATTCTTGGACAGATATCAGATTCGTTTCACAAAATTTAACGAAAAGATCATTTCATTTAATACGAAAACCTACCGTTGACAAAACTTTCCTCGAACATATATCTCCGCGCAAGAATCTTCTCCGTCTTTAGAGAGCTTAACCACTCTCTGGTGGCTTTTCGAAAACGTAACGCGGCGCGACCGCAGAGCGTTCGTTTGTGCGACACCGCGGCGACGTGTACAACGCGGGCCAGCTACGCGCCGCAAAACCGCAGGTGGCGCGAAATTTTCGGCGAGGAGTATTACTAAGTAATTTGTTCCCTCTCCTGTGTTAAAGTCTGCGGCGTAGAAAGAGGGATCGTCGTCGGGCATAAGCCGCAATACTATAATCTCGTCCGTCCTCCCTCCCTCTCTCTCTTCGTGAAGCGATAGACGAAGATGAGGAAGGAAGGAACGATCTCCCTACCCCCTTTCATGACCACCATCGACGACCAAGAGCAAGGTAATTAAAGCGGACAATGTCTTACGCGCGAAATTAAAAAGGGGCCCCTCGTTCCCCCTTCTGGGTAGCGAGGAACACGATACGCGCGAGTTAATGCACGCGAGCTCGTCTCTAACTGGAGTGGCTTTACTTCTAATGGCAAGTCACTTTTTGCCAAGTTATTACGCGAATTTCGCGCGCGCGGATGGGCGAGCGGATGAAAAGCTGTTTGGACGGATTACTCGACGGGTAGCGCGATTGACAAAAATCTGACGAACAAGGGGGATCACGATCGAGGCTTGGAAACTATACATGGAAACGCTATCAAAACCGAGACCACCGAGCGCCGATTCGTTTAAATCTTTCGGGAATATCTCGAAAGAATTGGCCCGCCAGCATTTAGAGAATTGCAGGTTTTTCCAGGGAGGTGATTAGGGTCGCGATGGAATTTTTCTGATGGTCGCGAAGAATTTTTTCAAAGTATCGTGAAACGGGTATCGAAAAGGTATTGGAAGGAAGAGAACGATTGATTCGAATGGACGGTCGTCATCGAGACGTTAATCTCCGATAACGGTAGCAAAGACACGAGCTTTCGAGGTGTTCCATAGAATACCGTATGAAACCGAGTGACATCTTTTCAATTTCGACCGATAAACCGGTCCAACGGTGGGTCCAAGGGATAAACAACTTTTTTGCACAGCGTCCCGAAACATCGGTGCGCAATTAAAACCGGGCTTAAGTTTTACCCGAGTGACGTTAATCCTTGATAATGGCCGGCTAGGACGTGGCTCGCGAGATCTCTCAACAGAGCGCGAACCGGGTAATGACCGGCTGCGACGTGTTTCGTCTTCCTTAAAATCGGCCCAATTTAAAATGCGATATAGTCACGTAAGATCGATCCAATCTATCTTAATATCGAGTTCGATTCAATTTCTCCGTTTCCACTTTCGCACGATGGAATAATAAAAGTCGAGATTGATCGCAATATTTTCCTCGTCTCCTATAATATTTTTCTTCGACAATTGTCAAATGGCAATTATCTCGAGCTATCTTCGTCGTCCTGTAATTATAATCGAAATGGATAACGGTTTCGCGATAAACTCCATTGGCATTCCATTATTGTCGTCGGTGTCCATCCTTCTCGCAATTACAGGCGCGTCTCCCTGCGAATACGAAGCAATGGTACAGCCGAGGTACAGGCCGAGAGTCATAGAAGACTCGGTGTCGTCGGCACTTTCATCTCAATCGACACACTGGCGTGGGGATAAAGACATAAAACGTAACGGGCGTCCGTGAAGAGAGTGCATAATGGTTAGCTCGCGCTTGGACGAAACGATCGAAAACCGATCGACGAGAAAGAAGAAAGAGAGGAAGAAAGGAACGAAGGAAAGAAGGAAGGAAGAAAGGAAGGAGAAGAGAGAGTTGATGCACGCAATGAACGATCGGAGGGACGTCGAAACGAAGATCGAGCAAAGATGGTTTCGTCTCTTTCCACCTTTCTCCTCCGTCCGCTTCGTCTTCCCTCTCTCATCCCAGTTTTCCCTCTCCCTTCCATTTCGCTTCTTCCTGTCGACCTGCTTCTTTCCTTCCTCCGCGTCTCTTCCCGTTTCTTCGTTCGCGATGCGACGATGTGTGTGGTCCATCGTGGCAGCCGCCAGGGTCGACTCGCTAATAACACCCCTCCGGCCCTTCCGCTCACCTTCCTCCTCCCTACTCTCCATTCTCTTCCATCCCTGANNNCGTCCTCCTCCTCCTCCTCCTCCCCGTCATCTCCTCACTCTCAGCCGGCCAACGAAAAGGGTAAAAAGGTACCAAAGATTCAGAACCCGACCCGCAAATCGTCTTCTATGAATGCCTCCACGAGGAGAAGCCCGAAGGCTCGCTCTCCCGTGGCTTCCACGCAATTCGTCATCCTCGTCCTACCTTCCGATCTTCCACGTTCGTGCCCCCTGCCCCTCCTCTTCCTCCTCCTATCTTTCCCTTGGCCGCNTGAGAGGGGCCCGCGATCACGCTCCTTCCCCTTTTTGCAACGCGCTCGAAAACGCGCGTCCGCTTGTCGAGCTAGCGAATTTTTCGCATTCTATCGCTTCATTATAAAGGCCGGTCCCTTGCACCGGCTCCCGATTTCGGGGGATCGAGACGCGACACTGGCCACGCAGTCGGATCACGCCGTCCTTTTAGAATGTACGAACCTGTTCTCGGATCCCCTTTCCCCTTCCGACCGAGTGCAACGTCGAGGACTTCTCTCTCTCTCCCTTTCCTCTCCTTTCCTTCTCTCCTTAATCCTTACGTCCTCGAATTCGCGTGGTATCGACGTGGCTCCACGATTTTGCCATTTTTCTACGAATACTTCCCGTTTCGAGAAAATATTCTTCGCTATACTTGATTTTAATCTCGTGTCATTCGACGTTGCGTTCCGACATCTTGTTTTTATAAATTGCGATTAAACAGAGAATTTATCTTTTCAAATTCGCAACGATCGATGTATAAATTTCCCTCAAAAATCGTAATTAGAAAGCTCTACACTGTATATATAACAGGTTGAAAAATTTAGCAACAAATTGGCCGTGGAATCCTATAAATTTACACGGAGCTCTGAGCCGCCGATGGTCACGATAAGTCATTTCGCGCGGGTAGTCACGGTTGTCTGCCAATTCTTGGCCTGCGCTGCCAACCAACGAATTATCTATTCGCAAATTAAGGGAGGAGAAAAGAGTTATGGCTGCTTAAAAGGTTGGCCGTTTCACGAGGGCCATTTCTTCTTTATCGTTTCGCGCAGGGATCGTATCCATCGTAAGCACAAAGTAATAATCGATTGTTCGCCTCTCCCTTAAAACGTCGAAAATTTACGTTTCGGGTTTTACGAGACGATCCTCCTGCGAGCTTCCATCTCCTGGAATCTCTGACTCGACCAACGTCAAACGAAACGGAGAAGAAAAAAGGGTGAAGGAAGGTGAAAAATATACAACGCGCTCTGCCGACCATTCCATCCGGGATCGGGCACGAAACAAAATTTTGAGATTGAAATTTAGTGCCTCGAATTCGTTATTTATCGGCCACTCGGGCTTCCGTTTTGCGAACCCCTCCCGTAACGCGTCTACATAAAACCGCCTATCTAGAATCGTTTTTTACGATTACAGGTTTAATAATACCGATGAATTAAATTAATGATCCGCGATGCGAAATGGGCGATCGTTCGCAGGATACACGTGTTTCCGTTGATTCTTCATTTTCTTTCTTTCGGCAATTTTCGATCGATTCGTTCCTCCGTCGAGAGTAATTGACGCAAAATTTCAATCATATTGATTGCGCCGCCGATTTAAATCCCGAACACTTCGGCCCGCACACTCGCCTCTTTTTTTAAGTCATTAGTTTTTGAAAGCCATTAGATTTTGATTCGGGGTAGCCAATTGCAATAACCGTCCCGTGACTGCTATCGATACTCTGTCTGATCTTATTGCATGTCTCGCCTCGTGGATTTACGTGGGCAAGTTGGGCGGAGTCATCACCAGTGGTTCTCCTCTTCCTCGCTGAATCGCGCGTGCACTCGAAATATTCTCTTCGATTTTCGATCAAATCTTAAAAAATCTTTTATTGTCCAGATTATTCAAATAACGATCGATATTAATCTTATTGGTAATTTTAAGAAAATTTATTCTTAGATACACTTGTAACGCAACGTTTCGTATGCGCATCTTTTCTCGCGTTAAAGAAAAGTAAAGAAAAAATATTATAACATCGAGTTACGTATATACTCTAGTTTTAACGCAAAAATCCGCGAAACAGTAACTTCAAACGGTGTCAATCGAAAAGTAAATATAAAACTGCACAGCAGGATTTATCAACGATCCCCTATATACATATATCTCCTCCCCCATGCATCTCTCTCTCTCTCTCTCTCTTTTCTATTTTCACTATGGCGACAAGTGCGATCTGGGCGAGTCCCATCGTTCCATCAGAGAAACAAAAAATGTGTTCGAACGTTTCGAAAGGATGCGTTTAGAAAATGAAAAACGTGAAAAAAAAAAAAAAAAACAAAAACAACGATGGAAATAAAAACGAGATCAAATGGTGGATGGGGACAAAGAGAGAGGAGCGGAAAGAGAGAGGAGGATGGAAGCGAATTCTGGGCTTCACGCGGCGAAGTCGTTCATCCCTATCGTTCGATTCTCGCTCGTCGTACTTTGTCATCATACCTCGTGTTTAACGATTTGTCCACGCATCAGATTCCAGATCCTCTCCCCCTCTCACTCTCTCTTCGGATCCGCTGTCTATCATTTTTCCACGTGGCCCTGTTTCCACCCGCCCCTCGCCGCGACGAGCGTGCCATACCCTCCAAAAAGCCATCGTTAGAGCAATATTTTCGCGCAGATCGCTCGCATAAAAAAGCAAAAACCACCTCGTGTGTGTCTGATGGCGCGAACAATACCTGGCGATATCGATATCCCGGTAAAATCGATAATACATTTCCCTGGAACCGATTGAACAGAGGCTGACCTTCCTGATCCCTCACTTTTATCCCTTCTTTCGATGGTAACCCGAACCATCGATGATCCCGTACACCACCTCCCCGACAGTTCCTGTGTCGCTGATAAACCACGTCCCTCCAAACAAATTATTTTCTCTCTCATATCTCCGAACAGAGACCGTATTTTCGTCGATTCTCCCGTTCGACGATGACGATTAAATCAGCATATAACCAATATCGATCCTGAATTTGAATTGTAATAGAAGCCAATTGTTCGAGCCTTAAAAATTTCCACGTCAAAATCCCAATTTGAATTGTTATTTTAATATTCCAAAATTGGAGATCTCGAATTACAAGATCTGGAATCCCGACGGGCAAATTTCAATTATTTCGCTCACATTCGATCGTAGATTTCATCCAACGTTAGACACGTCAAAAGCACGCACGCGTGCAGGGATAGAATCTGCATTACGTAAACGGTGGATGGATTCGATTGATAGAATACTCTTCGAACGAGGCAAATATGTACACGTAGACGCAGGGGCAAAGCGAAGTACCTTACCTTTTCTCTTCCACCGGTTTACCTTCGCGAACCAAGCGACACAGTTACGGCGGCCATTTCTCACACAGTCGGACAAAAGGCCGGCGCGCGGTATAAACACCGATATCTTACACCGTCTACCGATCTAGTTGAACGGGTTAAGGCGCGTGGCCGAAAAAAAAAGAGAGAAGAAGAAGAAGAAGAAAAATATCCAGGTGCGCACCGTTGTTGTATCGTTCGGCTCTTTAATAATTGGACAGGTGGAGCTTGTAAGTGACCGGTAAAGACTGGTATTTTCACGCACGATTAACGCGATCGGCGCGTGCTACCACGAGGCTCGAATCGAGGGCAGTTTAAGCGCGCCTATTATTCTCTTCTAGGATTGCAACCCACTGACACCGGTACCTCGACTAAGCTCGACGTATTTGGTAACGTTTCAAGAGTTATGTATATACGCGTTAAAGGATAACGATTTACGAATGCCCGTTGAGAAAAGGAAATGCAGCCGAGCAACTTTATGCAGCGAGAGAGAAGAATTTTGTTGATTCGATTTCGCTTCGTTCGTAAAAAATAATTCGAATAAAAGTAGTATAAACTTTGGTGCAAATTGCCGAATTATTTGCCGCGTATTTAGGTATGTCATTTTAACTTGGATCCGATGTAATCCTTTCCCCACAAGTTGAAATTTATGCACGCTGTAAGGGAAACTTTTATCATTATTATCTCTATTCGAAGTAATTACGTGTCGCAACTTGTTAGTAACTAGTTATTTGATAGTATAACTCTTTTCTTTCTTTTCGTCTGTCAGAATTGAAAATTATAGAGACGCATATTTTGAAGAATTTATTATTGAGTAAGTTGTTATTTATGAAAGGAATGGATTTTTGTATTCTCCTATTTTGGCGTTTGACTTCAACTTAAAAGAACGTGATATTACATCATAGTTTTTTATTGGTCACATTTTCATGATTTTCAATTATCCAATTGTTTCGAATACTTGAAAACAAAAGAAAACATTTGCGAATTTCTTTTTTTTAAAACTCTTGGAAAATTATTGATCCTCTTCAACTTTGAAGATCTCTTTTCTTCAGCTTCGAGTTCACTTTTTTTGCAATTAATCAAATTATTCGAATTTATAAAAAAACTTTTCTTAAATTGGAATCAAAATAAGAAGGCATGGAACATTTTGAAAACAATAGAGAATAATAAAGGAGTGTAACAAGTCTAAAAGCTTATTTCTTCCATTACGTAAATCTTGTTTCTCTCGATATTGAAAAAAAAAAAAAAGAAAGAAAGAACGTGTCGAGCATTCCTTATAATTTGGTTGCGATGAAAAGCGCTTTTTAGTACACCATTCTTTCATTCTTCCTCTCTTTCTTTTTTTCTTTTTTTTTTTTTTTTT
>NW_006264069.1:157423-158427 GCF_000469605.1 Apis dorsata
CCTTTTCACTTGAAAAGCGCGAGCTTTGTGCTTTTGACGCGAAATACGAAAGAAGAAAAGCGGTAATTACTATAGCAAAAATTTCGTTGTAATTTCACTGCAAGAAAGAGCGAAAGAAATATTATTCATTATTAAATCTGATTGCTGGGGAACCATGAATGAACAAAAGCCCCACGTTATTGTACTCCGTGAAAAGAGTCATTGTCAAATTTCGATCGAGAAAATCCAAAACTTTTATACGTTAGAATTACAATGAGAAATAGTATTGCAAACGTGAAATTATCACTTTTAATTTCAATTTTAATATTTCAAAAATAGATAAAAAAAAAATACACAATTTTACATATATATATATACGCAAAGTATATGGAACGAATCGAGGAGTTGGAGGAGGTTTTAGACTGGAAAACCATGGAATGATGAACGAGGAGAAAGGTGGCGGAGAACGATCACGAGAGTGACGCGCGATTATTAAAGAGTTAGTTTCAAGAGTGACACCGCGCCTCATTGCTTATTCAGGCTGCATACTTTATTAGGCTGGAACGAAGACATACGCAGCAAGATTATGAGTCGGTCTCATCCTTGATGGCGTTAAAGGAAAGGACAACGACGGAGGAGGACGCGGAGCTCGAAGGAACGGAAGGAAACGGGGGGAAAGAAAGAGAAAGAGAGAGAGAGAGAGAGAGGAACGCTAACGAGGAAAGGAGGGCGAAATGGAAGAAAGAGAGGATAGGAAGAACGGAAGGACAGAGTTGGGTACACAGCCGAGTTGCAAGGGGGTAACTCGGATACCTTGTACAGAGCTACTGGCGTTTAACTTCTAATTGAATTGTGAATCCCAATGCTGGAGCGTTGGTACAGAAAGACCCGGCAGTTAAATCAACTGTGTGAGCCGTCTAATTGAATTATCAATCCCGGTATGGCGGTGAAGAAGGAAAAACCTCAGAAAGATCCGTGATCGAGATAACGAGGTTAACGCGTGGCAAGGATATATATATATATAT
>NW_006264069.1:158601-168431 GCF_000469605.1 Apis dorsata
TCGATTATGAACGCTATTGAATTCGATACACACGGATTCTGTGGATCAAACGTCACTCGTAAATGAAACGAATCGAAGGAATGGCCATCCTCGAACGATAAATTTAAACGACGATTAAAGCGTATTACGATTGACGTGTAAAATTGAATTTCTTATCTATTCGAAATGTTCAACTTATAGTGTTGGAATGATATTTTGAAATGAGATTTTTTTTTATCGCAAAGTTAATGTAATATGCTTCTCGATTGATAACGAAATCGAGATCATTTTTAAAATACTTGAGTATTATGTTCTCTTATTGCTAAAATATACCTCGAGACAAATCTTATCGTGCTGGATAAAGTGAAAGTGACGGTAAATTGAAAAGATATCGGTATATTTTTTTTTTTAAATAAATAAAAGAAAGTAAAACCAAAGTGTGAAAAGATCGAATAGATGGATGGAAAAGATTTCGCGGAATAATTAGCCTCGCGTGTTATAAAATTTGATACACGTGTATCGGTTGAACACCGGTCGCGTCCCTATTAAATTATCGAACAGACGTAGACGCGAGCTTTTGTGGAAGGGATACACGTGGAAAGCTACTATAATTGTAGTAACTACGGCTGCTGAAATGAAGTTCAGCTTCAATTTACGATCGAATGCTGAGTTACACACACCGTCTGGCGGCCGAATTGGAACCAGGAACAACTTACGCTTCCAGGTAATTAATCAAATCTGTGTGCGGCGGCGACAGGTAAACTTTAATGAACGAACAATACGGCGGTTTCTGTTAAAATCTCTTAACCGCAAATATGCTCCCAGAAACAAGCGTACAATACCCTAGAAATTATCGGCTAAAGCAGGCAAACACCCCCTCCCTCCTCTTCCTTTCCTCTTCCGTGCAACATTCCGATCGATGATTTTGTTGTTCGTTCGTTTCGAAGGGAAATTACAATACTCGCCTGATGCTGTAACTTTCCCCTTAATCCTCCCTTTAAACATAAAGGGAGCGATGAAAATATTGTACAAGTATAATAATATTACTCGCCGATTAATTAAAACGATTGATGAAAAACGATATGAATCGATATTGTTACGATATAGACCTATCTTTCGTAAATATTTGTCAACTGAATTGGAACTCGAAGAACTTATTATCCTTCCCCGGCGTAAAATATTCGTAAAATTAACCACCGGTTTCGCGATAAAATTAACGTTGGAAACGATAGCGTAAGGAATTTCTTGCATTAACCGTTAAAGTTGTGACGGGAGGAAGAAAGGCGCGATATTCCAGGATATTCCAATATTTTATTGCAGGGAATAAAGTGGCGCAAGCTGGTAATTTATGACAGTTTACCTAGCACGCTCGAGAAAGCTTTGCTTGACATTTGCAGCGAGGCGAGGCGAATTTCGTCTACGAAGCAAGACGAAAGCGACAGTCGGCGTACGAACTATTCGCCGGCATCGGGTTCCGCGAAACGCGCCCTCGAGACTTCGCATTCTCTCCATTCGCGTTCCTCTACCCGTGGAACGCTCGCTCCGTGCCCCGTGTACTACCACCGTTTTCCTCTCGAGAGCGTAACAACCGGAAACGAAGGTGGAGCGATGTTTAACGCCCGCCAGAAAGAAACTGACGTTTCGCGACGTATCGATCCGCGAGACGCGTGCATCGAATGTCAAAGATCTCTCTTCCTTCTCGTGAACGAGAAACCGAGAAATCGGGTCCGTGGCGCGTGGAAAAACGGCACGGACGAGGAACGTAAACGAGGGCGTTTACAATTAAACGAAGGGAGGAAGAGGAGGGGAAGAGGAGGAAGGGTTATGCAAAGAAGGAGCGCGGTGGTGGATCCCTCCATCGCTTTTATTCCGCTCACGTAATCGTGTCCGCGATCGCGATTTTTTTCATCTCGAAAGGGACGGGGGCCGGTTTCTCACGAACGCCTGCCCCGTCTAATTAAGGGACCGCGAATGGCGCATAATCATCCTCTACTATCTCGTGGATGATCCACGAAACGGGGATTTTGAAGGGGCGATGGGGGATGTCCACGAAACGGTCGAACCGCGATTATTTTTAATTCGATCAACGTCACCGGCCTGGCCACGCTCGAGGAAGCGCGTAGGTCCCCTTTTCCCTTTTTCTGTCGTATCCCCAGTTAGGGGACGAACTCGTCCGGGGGACGGATTTGAATACGCACATGCCAAATGTCTCGGGGTCCGCCGCGGCCGCGCTCTTCCCCGGTCCCCGTTCCGGCCATCGATCCGTTTGTCCAGCCTCGCTCGTGATCCCGCGGCAATAAATAAGGGGAGACGAGACGCGGTAGGACAGTCGCGATGTCGTGCGGAATGCATCGGCTTCTGTCAAACGGGCGAGTGGGGAGGAGACAACGGTGGACGAAGAGAAACGACGAGGATGGGCGAAGAGGAGGGACGAGGTCGGGACGAGGATGGGCGACGACGCGACGGTCCTGGAGAGGGAAGGGAGTGGAGAGGGAAGGGAACGGAGAGGAGAAGGAGAGAGAGAGAGGGAGGAGGGGGAGGACGACGACGAGGACGACGACGAGGACGACGAAGACGACGACGACGACGGGAACGGCGACGGGCCATTGAACGGGCAGAGGAGCACGTTATACCCATCCGCTGATCCGAGTCTAGATTGCATTAAGGCTTTTCCAAAATGAGCGATCCCTTAGGTTGAGACTGGAGGAGAAAGGGAAAGAGAAAGGGAGAGGGAAAGAGAGGAGGCTCCGGTTCAGATCCTACTAACGACTCCCAAATGCGGACAAGCCGAAGGTCCAAGGCACGTAGACCTCGTCACCTTTTCGTGCTTTCGGCCGAGATTCCGTGATATCGAGCGCCGCTACGTAGTGGAACGTAGCTGCCATTTTAACGATGCAAATGATTCGAAATGCCGGATGGATCGCAATACCGATCGTAACGTATCTGACCTCTCAACAGGATCGAACCCGTTATTTTAAATCGTTCTTCGAATCGAAATCGAAATAGAAATTTCGTTACGGATACGGATCTTACTATGATGTACGGTGGAAAGTAGGAGTATTCGCGTTGTAAGGATAATAAAAAAAAGAAAGTGGCGCGATTATATTTCGATCGCGAGAAAGGGCGAAGAGGACGAAGAGGACGAAGTGGAGGGTCGTGTCTCTGGTCGTTGAGCAATTTTACGATCGGGCTTAAAGAGATGATACTTTTGCGCGAATTTCACATACAACTGATGAGACACCGCTAACAATGCCCAGTCATACATCGAAGTCGCCAAGGACACGACGGTCCGCTGCATACAAAACGAACAGCCTCGAACGAGAATGCGCATCGTGCCCCGACACAGCAAGAATCGAATACGATCGGGCTTTTCTTAATCATGTACCGATTTCTTATTTTTTCTCTCTCTCCCTTTTTTCTTATTTCTTTTCTTTTTTTTTTCTTTTCTTTTCTTTTCTTTTTTGTACGATCCCCCCTGTGAAAAATACCGCCTGGTTGTAAATCGTCCGTTTAGTGCGCTCTTTCGGGGAACGAAACACCGCTTGAATTCTAACAGTTTCGTTCGTCCGTTTTTCATCCGTTGCCTCCTCGCCGTACGATGTACCCTGAACCTTCGACTTTGTCGAATCGAAGTGGAAAATTTAACGTGTATAAAATCCGGTTTCTTCCGGATTTTTAACTTTCGGACGGATGATATAATTAAGGAAGAATGCTCCTTCGTTCCTAAATCGAACGAGACTGCAATAAAATGAAGGGAAAGACTGTCGTGAAATGAAATTACGGGACGCTGAGCAAGCACGTAACACTTTTCACGACGACGTATCCCTCTGAAAATCCTGCAGGAACGTAGGAATTCAGAAATCAACGTTAACGAACGGATATTGCATCAGACGGCAATCAAGGAATTAGTTTCATTAAACCGTCTAAGGGTCACTCGAACTCCGATCAGTTTGAAAATTGACACGTTTGAAAGCACGATGCGAGGAAAGAGGACGCTCCCTCGAGGACACTTCCGTGAACTTTAATCCAACGTGTATCATTGAATTTATTGCAAGATATGTCAAATATCGATAATTTAATTACGACGTATAACGAACACGAAAGACACGAATCGATCATACTCTCCATCAAATTCCTCGTTTCCTCGTTATAGCCTAAATACCTTTAATTACCTTTAATTTAAATACCTTGGATTTTCGAAAAAGTTTCCTGTACATATATTTAAAACGTGATCCTCTTTCACGAGATCGATCATCGGGTGAAAATTCGACGTGAAAATCGTTCGAAACAATTGATATTTAAGATGAGGAAATTTCATCGGCAATATATTCCAAGAAGAAAGAAACAAAGTGATATCTTCCTATATATATATATATACATAATCGCAGACGAGGTTGACATAACCCTCGATTCTCTAGATGTAAATCCGATCGAACGAGGTGGAGGAGAATCGAAAAGGGTGCGAAGATCGGCGTGAAGGCCCTATCTCGATTTATACTTTCCATATATTACTCCCTCGGCATCGTAAAACGATACTTCTATGGAATGAACACGTTGCCACGTGTGACAAAGGGCCACCACTGGCGACCACTAAACGCATTACGTTTCCTGTCTACGCGCCTTCTAACACCTTCTAGCATCGTGTTCCAACCAATCTTTCTCCTGTCGCGTACGCAAATACGCGTAAACGGCTGTAACTATCCGTATCCAACCGCTTCTGCTTCCTCCTCTTCTCCTCCTCGCCAGACGAATGCTCGTCTGGAGGAGAGGAAGAAGAGATATTCTTCGAATAATAAACGAACCGTGAAAATATGTATCCGACCCCTGTTTCTCTCGGTGCAACCTACTTTTATTTGTTTATCCGTTGCTGGAAAGTTGATGGAGAGAGAAATGGGGGGAGAGAAAAAGGAGGGAGGAGAGGAGAAGAGGTGGCTTCCATCGGAAAATAGACCTAGGTCGCCTGTGGGGACAGATTCGTCCGGAGACACCTCCCTCCAGCGTTTCGTCTCCAAGATGAAATTAAACTTCTTGCTCTTTGCGCCGCGAAAGGTTTGTTGTTGCGCGATTTAAAACACCGGAGGCGAACATCGATACAACAACCGATCAAAAAGTACGACAATGGGATAAAAGCCTTTTGAAAGTCGCCACGAGAATCTTTTTAAAAAGTTTTTCCTATTTTCCGAGTTTTAGAACAATAACGAATAACATCACGAATTAATTCGCGTTTGTAGCGAAGCTTATAATTTTTTCACAGCTCTGTTTTTGAGAAAAGCAAATTCGAAAATTTTATTCACGATACACGAATGAAGAACTTGATTAATTCTTACGATTGGATAATCGATAGAATTGTATTAATCTTCTGAGCTTTTTCCTTTAATCATCTGTCCGTGGATACATAAAATAAGATAAAACATCCGGTGTTGAGAATTGGATGGCGAAAGCCAGCGGGCGGGCAGGATGACTCGACCTACATTTCGCAACAACGTCGATGCAAACACCGGGTTCGTGGTGGATATCGAGAGTATTTTTGAAAATGATGGGGGGGAAGGAGGAGAGAGCGAAAAGAAAAAGAGAGAGTCGGGAGAGACGGGACGATCGAACAAGTGAGTCCGTCTCTCGTATGCACACGCACACACGTGGGCCAGCGCTCGTTAAGCGCAGTGCGATTCCTCGAGATATCGTGCCGGCTTTAAATCAAGTCCGTCTGCCTCTCAACTGCTGACTGACTTTGAGCCAAGTCCACGGGCGTATACGTAAAACAAAAGAATCGTTAACGTCCACCGCGACGACGATGCGCATGGAACCGCGGCGCATTCAAATGAGCTATTGGCCATTGCAAAAATGACGACGAGAACGAGAGCGTCGGCCAAAACACGAGGAGGAAATCGAACCTGATTCCACGAGAAATAAACCAGGCTTCCCTTTTTTGTTCCTGAAATTTCGAGTTTCGGTTGTTCGATGAAACGTCGACGACTTTCTCTATATTAATTACGTAACGGATACGTAACGGAGGGAATGTTTTCAATGTTTTTTTGTTTTTTTTTCTTGTGTGTACGTGTAAGCGTGGATTACGCGAAATTTTATAATTGCGGTATGAAATTCAATATTTTTCTTATATTTTTGTATGGATATTAATTATAAGGGATCATGGATCACATATTTGGAATTTTCAAATATTTGGAAAGAATCGAATATCGGATTTCGTGAACGCTTTTAGAATAATCACGTCCGTGAATAATTGAATAACTTGAGGAAGGAAGTAAAATTTCGGGCACGGAGGATCGTTTTATTTTCGAGTGAAGAGCACTCGTTCGACTTCAATCGTTCAACGATAATAAAATACCATTAATATATTTGACAAGTTTAAAAAATACCTACCATCTTTTCCTGGCCTTTCCTGGTGGTCCGCGCACCCTGAAATTACCTTATAAAAGATCGCGGAGAACGTGCAATGAATTAACATTTAATCAAGCTATATCTAAATGCTTTCTCAAAGAGTACCGTATCTTTAATCGGGTTATAGAAGTAATTGCCTTAATAGCCGCTCGATGACCGTTTATTTTCGATCGTAAATTAATAGAAAGATGACACGGCGGACACGTTCGACAAAGTTGTTCTATAAATTGTTAAGATTTACGCGTCAATTAATAGGGTTTGGGCAATACGGTTTAATCGAAATCAGTGTTCGCGCGATGATCGCCACGCATTTAAACAAGCCGTCGGCCGAGGTGGAAAATCAATGGTAAGAAGAAGAGTGTCGCGACCACCACCTCGCCACCACGGTGTTACATGGACGCGATCCGACGAGAAATGAGACCGGTTTGTCGATGAGGCGAGCTACGTGTGTCCACTGTTCGTACAATAAATTTTAACGCGGTACTATTATGTCGGGGATTAATAAGGATCTACATATCATTTGCTCTCTCTTCTTCCTGTCGTTTGTGATTCCTTAGTTCTCACGATTTAATCGCCGAGAATGACATTAAGATATTAATTATCGAATTAAAAGCTTATTGGATATTAATTATAAATTGAGAATTGCATTAGGCGAGCAATCGTAAAGCTATTTACGCGAATTCGTGTTTGTGAATTTTGTTAGAATACAGATCATACGTAGAAATCAATCACGTCAAATTATGATACCGAATTTGAAATTTTTATGAAGAAGAAAATACGAAATTTTACTATTCGTTATACTAAAATCGGGATGCTTTGCCTTTACAAAGAAAAAAATTTCTCAATGCTAATTAAAATTAAATATCAAGACTATTTCGTAATATACATATATATATCACAGGCAAAATCACTTCCTTCCCGTAAACACACGTAAATCTACTTAAGGGAACGGTGAAAGATAACATAATGCCTGGAAGAAAGAGAAGAAGGAAAATGGATCCGCTAATTGCGGTTAAAAGGGATCTAATTTCACGGGCATCTTCTTCCATCTATTACCGATATTCCTTGGATAAACGATCAACGAATCTGCCCTCACCCTCGAGCAAGCAATTGACGCGAGCTACATCTCGGCTGAAACGGACGGGACGCGTGATGATTGGTCGCGAAATCAAAAGGCGCGCGTTACCACAACTTGCTTTGAAGTCGCATCGAGTCGAGATCGATCTTTGAGAGAAACTCCATTTCTGACGAGGGCCACGCCATCCCCGATGCGGGGATAAAGGGAAACGGACGGGCAACAGACGGTAGAGATTGGTATTTCTCTTAGCGGGTAACGACGTTTCAAAAACACGCATCTAGCGCGGCTACCGTGTCGATAATTGGCAGGCCAATGGGACCGTGGGTGGCCAAAAGGTCACGAGGCGCACGGATAGGTGAAAACGTCTTGAAAAAGCGTATAAAGCGTTCGTTGATGGACGAAGATGAATTGGCTCAACGTCCACGACTCGGAGGGGTGGCATCCGAGTGACAGCTCGTTCGAGATCGAGGACGATAAACGTGAAATCGTTGCGTCATTGAATATCATTTTTACCCATCTAACGAGGGAATCGCGCGAAACCATTGCATCGAAACCGATTTCAATGAAATTTCTCTTCCGTTTCGCAATACGTCGTTCCGCGTTCAATATAGACAGACTCGTGAAATATTTAAGATCGATACTCGAAACGCTTGCACAAACTGCATCGCACTCGCCTGAGACGTTTAATTTTAATCTCCCCTTTCTCCGTTATCCTTGTTCCATTATCATTATACATTCGAAACGAAGAAAATTCTAAGGTTACGTTAAATATACATTATACCTAAAAGAAAAAAGAAAAAAGAAAAGAAAAATTGTCGAAGCTCTTCTCGAGGGCTCCCTTCTTTCCTTAAACGCCTACGCGTGGATAGTCGACGGCCCGTTTAATTTAATCCACCTTACAATCCGGCGGCATTCGAGGCAACCGAGGAGGAAAGGGAAAAAAGGAAAGGAAAGGCGCGCGCGGGCACGCGTGTGACGGTGTACACACGCGAGGATGGGGACACTCGTAAAAGAGGGATAGAGCAGTCGATGCAGAATTGGCTGCCGGTGCTCATCTCCACTGGCTGCCTAGAAGCCGGTGCATCTCCGAATATGATTAGCATATGTATGAGTCGGCCAACCCCTTTCCGCAGCCTCGAACGAGTGACCGCGCATGTCACCGTCAACGTTCTCCTCTACCTCTCTCTTCAACGGTGGTCAACGCACGAATGTACGCACGAATGTGTGCAAACGTTGCGCACACGTACACGCGAGTCTGCCCCAGAAACTTCAATAATACCTTCCACGTCCCTCAATTACCTCCTATTTAATTACAACGCCGCATAATTAACGTCGCGAGAACACCCCTCTGGGTGATGCGTCGCCGCTTGACCGGTCAACTCCTGGATACTGGCAAGGCCGTGTCCTATATCTAAGTTGCCACGCATTGCGGGTCGAAATCGAATCACGAGGAAGGAATTTTCAAGTTGGTGTGCAAAGTTGTTTCGAACGACGATCTCTGGTGGAAGGAATTTGAATTGTTTCGCTGATAATTATTGCGATACAAAGAAATGTGAATCAATGGGGGATTGATCAACAATATATTTCTAATATAAAGTTCGTTTTTTCTGGATCATTGTTATTTCTTTTAATTAATATTGTTAAATTATAAAATACTATCAAAGTAGTGGGATAAAATCGTTGCTATTTTTTAGATTTTATGGAGAGATGTCGATCGAAGATTGTCATCAATTTTTATCGAGCAAAGATAAAATCCATATATCGATAAAATTTCAATCTCGTGGGCTTCTCACGCTTAAGGATAAATCGGGAAATTGTTTGAACAGCACGAGCAACGAAGCTCGAAATTCGTCGAGTATACGGAGAAAACGAGACACTTATCCGCTCTTCCGATGCACATGTCCGTAGCATTCCTATGGACGCGGCTAAAAAGATCACGCACGCTCGATAAAACTTTCAAGAGAGATCTCTGTCGGTTGCATAATGCACGAAAGCATGGACAGTGAGAAGCGGCTGCGAAGACGCGAGCAGTTTCTCACGTTGCATCCTTGCCAAGGAATTCTGTCCTCGCGCGTTGCTGACCTTCGTCCACTTAAGGAATCCGATGGCGACGGCAGGGAAATTAAGTTGGTCGAAAAGAATCGAGTCGATTCGAAGCGAGCGAGTCCGTGATTCAGAAAATAAAATTCGATAATCATTCGAAGAGGAAAAAAAGGAAAAAGTAAATCAGTTGTGAATATTGCGAAATTTCTTATAATTTGTAATTTCTTAAAACGATTTCTTGACGATAATTCGCGTTTCAACTAACAGAAAGTACATGGAATGTAATTCGAAATGTATGTTTTTCCATTATAGTTTTCATTCGAAAAAAAAAAAA
>NW_006264069.1:168537-174130 GCF_000469605.1 Apis dorsata
CATCGCATCACCCTGTATAGATCTGTCATCCTCTTTACATCGTGGATTTAGCGTTCCACCTTTCTCTTCTACCGCTGAAATCACCATTGAAAGGAAGGAAATTCCAACTCCGCGACGAGGACGCAGTTGGCCGCCATTCCAAAAAAGGACATCGTAAATTGTGAAAAGTGGAAGGAATGCTCGGATAAGCGTGCGAGATCCCGAAGGGAATACCTTAAAGCGAAAGGCTGTATACTTACACAATCCTCGTATACATACATATATATATATATATATTGGATCTGAGTTTAGAACGATCGAGATATTGGACTAATTTGAGGATAATCGCAAATCGATGAACGATCGATGAATATAATGGAAACGTTCTAGGGCAGAATCGGAGAAACTGCATTACCAGGCAGTGAGCGTATATACAAATGGATAGGAGGTACATAATAGGAAACGATTGGTCTTTAATTGGCCACATCTGATTGGAAACGACCCTCCAGCCATTCGCCACTTCTATAGGCCGATTATAAGCTGGAGAGAGGAGAGGGAAGAAACGTCATAACGTTTTAAGCGCGGTTAACAGCGCGAGCTACCAAAAACACGAATTTCGCCTCGGTTGAGCGTAATCGGTTCAGTTTCGATGCTTGGCCAAAGAGAAAGGAAGGATCGAAACTGCTCTTTACAGAGAATCTCCATAATTGAATAAAATTTGAATAACATTTTCGGAAACAATACTCTTAAACGAATAAAGTTAAAAGCTAATTGGCCGAGGTAAAATGTTTAGCCAATCGGCCCGTCTCTTTCAACTTTGGGGATATTCGTTCCAACGATCGCGCCTCCCCTTTTTTTTTTACCTTCCCTCCGTTGCTGCGAATAGCCGATTTGAAAAAAAAAAAGAAAAAAAAGATAATCGGAGCTATTGCGTGAAAGCCGGTCCGATGAAAATGAAAAACTGATTGAAAAGTGGGTGCCTTAACCGTTCTGATGGACTATCGATCGCCGCGACAAGAGCGAAAGATACAGTTTTGATCCGACTGGGCGGGTAATTGTCTTCCCCGGGATTGGCATACAATTTCCGGCCAAAAATGTCTCTTCCAGAGCGGATTATTTCTTGTCGTTCAACTTCTCGGTTAAGTGTTTTCCGGGAAAAAGTAGATAGTTTCAACATTCAAAATGATTCTGTCAACGATGAAAGTCAAAAGCAGACTTTTTCTTTTTTTCATCCTTTGTCTCTTATCGATAAATCGACATCGAATGGCTATCAAATCCTATAAAAAACGAATAGATTCCAAAAGTTCTCTCTCCAAAATCGAAAAATCTTCTTCTCTCTCTCTCTCTCTCTCTCTCTCTTTCTCTCTCGCTACCAATAAAAGTTTACCAAAGAAAGAAAGAACAACGCTCCATGTTGTGCTCTTGGAAACGTTAGGACCACGAAACGATCGACGGGAAAGATTGGCGGAGAAACTGTGGCCCTTTCACGCGGCAGCTTTCAAGGCGGCGGCGGCGCGTCGAAGTGACGGACTTAGATTAACTTAGGAAAGAGGGTGGTGTAAGTTCAAAGGGGCGTCACGGCGCCATACGCCACCACGAAGTATTCGAAGAACGGCGGAGAGAGAGAGAGAGAGAGAGATTCGGCGGTAATCTGAATCGAGAGAACGGCGTGGGAAGGGAAGGGGTTGGGCAACGTCGCGCGAGAGAGAGCCGGAACTTTAACAAATTTACGCGCTGCAGGGTGCAAGAGGCGAGGCGCGCGTGTGTGCCTCCTATCCCCGAGTTCGTTGCGCGGCTGGTAGCGTTGCCTGTGACACTGAATAAACGCGAGACTTTCGTATCGATTATGGAAGAGATTATAGAGGAAAGGCAACGAAACGACAAACAAACAAACAACGCCTCTCCTAAGTATCGATACGAATCGCGATATTCAGCTCTGGCCGATCTGTGGTGATCGGCTCGAATTCGTACGTCTCTTCCCGGGTCTCTTCTCCCTTCCCTCTTTCCCTCCATTTCTCGAAAAGACGACGTTAGACGCGGCTCGAATACAGAATTAGTTCGGAGGTAATTGATCCTTTAAATGAACATCTTGAGGGAGCTCGCCCGGATGAATTCGCGATGAGAACACGCTAGTGCGAAACGGTGTCGTCGTTAACGCTTTGTCGGGTGAAGGGACTTTATCAGTTCGCCGTAGACGCGGCCAAGTGTCTCGGAATTATACGAGTCCCAACGTTCATAAATCATGTAGAGCCGCGCCGCTAAATCATATTTCTGGGATAGCGGTCTTAAACCTGCTGGGCTGCATGCGAACGTTACGCTTTCCGTAAGGAAACCACGGGGAATCGGGAAGAAGTGTGGAATTCGTGAAGTCTGTGGAACACGATACGGAAGATTTCCCTGGTAAAACTCGAGTCGAGCGAAATCCTCCAAGTTATTATTGATAAATTCTGCGACAACTACCTGGTTGACAGAGAATTTCTCCTTCGACAGGTTTTAGATGGTGGAGTCTTGATTCGAATTTTTTCACAATTTTATATGTGGTGTCCATACAACGGTGAAAATTTGAAATTTCGCCCGACATTTTCACATTTTCACTCGACGATACCGGTTTAAAATATTCACGCAGTTTTGAAAGCTAAAAGGGGAAACATTTTGAAAGTTGGAGAAAAAGTAGGAGGGAACGGTGTTCGTCTGTTCGAAGAACGGAACGAACGTCGCGTTGAATTCTCGAAGTGAATATATAAAGGACAAGATTATAGAGAAAGTGTACAAATATGTATAAATAAATGTATTGGTATCGCTTGGGAGCGTTATGGGGAAATGCGCGTGCCAGCGGCTGAAAGGGTGAGGCGAAGAGGAGAGCGAGCCATTTAATAATCAGTAAACTAGTTACAGCCCCGCATACATTCATGCAGAAGCGGCCTAGCTCGGTCGCATGTGCACCCTGAATTATTTACAGCGGAGGATGACCGCTCGCCAAAATGGACTTAGAATTCGCAATTAAGGTGCACAGCTCCATAAGCCCGAAACGCATTATCGCATTATTATTAAAATCGAGTAAAGCCGTCGCGTTCACCTTGCGACCGCAAAATGCAAAGACCTTCGTTCGTTTAAGCGGACCCTGTCGTGGAGGAACGGGTGATCGAAGAAAAATGGTAGAAAAGACGAGGACGAGGAATTCGTGCGACGAGTGCGATGTACACCCACCCGTTTGCGAAACTTACAACAAGCTGGATTAAATTTTGATTTTGAAAGGGGAGTGCAAGCTATACGTATAGGTATAGGTTATCAGAGGGAAGTTGGACTAGGAAATTCTGGTACAGAAGACTTGTTTGTACAACAATTTTGTTCACGGATGGGTGTAACAGCCATCGTGAACACACTCGCCACCACAATGCTTTCGAATAATCGAAATTCAATCAGAAAGCATTGCAATGTATACAAGGGAAGCGGCAATCAAGTGTGGTGGGTATGGTGAAATGAAAAAACTCGTGGATTAACGCGTAGCGGTGTGCGTAGTCGGCATAGATACGCGATCAACTTTCTGTACTGTACGGGCTGATTGATATTTAAACAAGCCGGAAATGCAAATAAACAAGCGAAGATGTAAATAAACAAGCTAAAAATATGTACAAACAAATATAGGAGAAATACAAACGGGCAAATTGACACGCGTGTTCCAATTTTTAATACTATTACAAAAAATTTTTTGCACCCTTCTTTAATAAATAATCCGAATGATTATTCCGTTCGTTGCAATATCTGAGTTTAGCTTTCGGAAATGGATTTTTTTCTATAATTTTTTTCCGGATCAAGAGTGCAAATTCAATTGCCAAACAGGTAATGTGAAAATTTAATTAATCAAGTGGACTTTTCCATTTTTGTTAAACCATTCGCCGTTTATTAATAACAGAGGAACGTTTCAACAAAATTCAACCACCTTTGAATTCATCGAGTGGAGGGGCCGCGTTTGCTCAATTTTTTTTTCTCTCTCCCTCTCTCTCTCTTTTTCTGCTTCCTCTTTTTTAGTATTATTTAGCGCGGAAACACAGTGACCCCTGGACACGCAATAACGGAACAAAAATTTCCTAGAACGTTCCGCGAACGCCAAGTGCAAAGGCTTTTTATTGAAACGCGCGGCCGAATGGATTGCGCACACATTCGAGACGGACCATGGACCGTGCATGCAAATTTTATATAGGTTAAATAGGGCAAGTTCCAGAAATAATTATTCTCTCTCTCTTCATTCCACGCCTTATTCACTTTTGTCGAACGTATCGTTGTTTTACACGTCGTCCACGTTTGTCCTCCAGTCTTCGACCGTCCATGTCGATGATCGAAAAATCACGTAAAATTTTCACGAGATAAATGATTTTAAGAACAAAAAAGAAATATTCGCATAATTTCGAGATGAAATTACTTCTCGAAGCGAGATCTCGTTATTTTACAAGAAATAACGAAGAAATATATTTCGAGGTAGCAAATTAACAAAGTAATTTATATTTTCGAAAAAATGAAACCTCCTTTCTCTTCCGTTTCAAATTAAATATCTTTTAATTAACTCCTAAAACGCTTTCTTATATTTGTACAAGTTTTTAAACGCGCGTTTTCTAATTTTCTTCAGAAAAACGTAAGTGCGAGAAAAGGGCTATCGTGTATCCATCGTATGCGAAACGAATCGTCCCATCGAGCTTTAAGACAAATTATTAAGACGTTCGAACTCGACGATTATAATTAAGGATCGAGCCAGAGGGTTGAGCTACGACATCGGTTGAACCGTTGTTGCTAATTTCATTCGCGGGAAACTATAAATCGACGTGGAGGGGAAAGGGTTAAACGGCAATAGGTAAACCGATCGGTGTACGCTCGCATTTCTACACACTGCATAAATCCTGGCTAAGCTGCAGTCAACTTTGCCCTACGTGCGAATCGCGCGTGGGCATTGCTTTTCCACCAACTCGCGAATATCACCGCGCACGGAAGTAGCCGAGCCGCGTGAAAGTCTACAAATCGTCGAGCGGACGAGGAAAACGGGCGCGTTAAAGTCGATCAAAATTAATCGAATCCCGTGTGCGAAGGACGATTAAATCTCTGCAAACCGAAAGCCAAATAGATTCGATGCAACGAGGATCACGAAAAGGCAATTGAAACAGAATTCATAATTCAGAAATATATATAGCAAGTTTTATACGAAACTTTAATTAAAATTAAAGTTTCGTATAAAAGATTTTCATTTTTATCTATTAACTTTGATTAATTTTTACTGTAACTGCATTACGATATTGCTATTATAAGTATGATGCGATAATGACTTGACTTGTTGTAAATGAAAAAACTTTCGGTATCTTTTTTATGCAAATACGAGAGGATATCGTAGATTTTAAGGGAGGGGTCGAAAAATATTAAGCAGCAGTGGATTAGACGGTAACGAGTGGAAAGAAAAATTTAATTCCAGGCGTTGCACGCTTACCTTTCCGGCAAATTATCCTTCCCTCTCCCTTTCCACCCCCGTCCTGGAATCGCGGAAATATGTAAGAAATGTGCGATATAAAATTCCTGGTCGGTTGAAACGAAAGGAAGACACTTTCTTTTTTTTTTTTTTTTTTTTTCCTCT
>NW_006264069.1:174334-176073 GCF_000469605.1 Apis dorsata
AGGGATAGGTAACTGCGCGCTAACTGAAATTAAAGTAAAGGAGTAGGGAAAATGCGCGCGAATTTAATAAGAGGAGTGGCCGGTGGTAACCCGTCGCGCAACATATTACAACGAGCGTAGTACGCGTCGAAAATATTACGCGTCCGTGTAATCTCTAACCCGTTAGAGGTTGCCTTCATAACGAATAATTAATTAGTCGAGCCCCTGGATATGGACACACATAGTCAAAATGTGCTCGATCCCCCTCCCTTTCTTCTCCTCCTCCCTCCTCCTCCTCCTCCTCTCCCCTCATATATTCCGTTGGCAATACCTTAATTCCAGCCACCGCCTAGGAAGTAATTAAACGTCCGATGATTATCTATTTCCTACCCAGTCCCCTCCGTCTCTATCTATCTCTCCGTCTCCCTCCCTCCTCCTGCTCTCCGTTCCTCGCCACTGCTAGCCACCTTTGCACAATGACGATGCCGCCACCAGTTGAACCGGAAATTGCCACGGAATCAGGGTTAGCCTCGCACGCTCGGCAACATCACACATCGACATAACGCACGGTGTGCTTACACGTACACGCCATTATGGGGAATCGGGTACTTGGAAATTCCTGGCTGGGATGGTACCTGTGTACCTGAATTAGCTATTCCTGCTCGAAACAGCCGTTTTGAACTTCCTAACCTCCCCCTCCCTCCTCCTTCTCTTCTGCCTACCTCGTACCACCGGATGATCCTACTCCTTTGCCATCAAACGCACAAATCGCCTTCCGACGACGGGTTTAACGCCCGTAGTTTCGAGAATGGAAATGATGGAAACCGTGGATTCGGAACGCATCGATCTCTTCTTCGTCGTTGATTTTACGTTAATCGTTGCGTTTAAAATATAGGATTTTTTAAACGTTTAAGGATAAATGTTTAAAAACGGGATAAATTTATAGGAATTGAGAAAGAAGAAAGAAGGAATCGGTGTAATGAATCGGTGTATGGAAGAAGGAGGAGAGGATTCTATGAAAAGTGATCAATGAAGGGGCAAATATTTAAACGGTGGAACCGGTTCGATTTTAGATATTTGAGTTTCGGGAAAAAAATCCAACCGAACGCAGAGGGAATTTAATTTAAAGCCGGGTCAGGCTCTCTCGTCTTTTTTCTTTTCTTCTCTCTCTCTCTCTCCCTCTCTTTCTCTCTCATTCCTCGGTGAACTTACGAACTTGTTCTTTAACTTGCATCGAACGAACGTGAGAAAGAATTCAAACAGCGAGTGGCTTCGGCTCGAACCGCCTCGAACCCCGCTTTAATCCTGCGCTCCTACCGTGATATAATTTACCGTGTAATCAAGTGAAGCATCGCAGTGGGTTACTCGAACCATTCCTAGCCGTTCCCGCCTCGAATTTTTCCGCTCCCTACGTTCGCGATAATGTAAGGTCGAGTAGGGTACACCGATGTTTCATCATCGTTTCGATAACGCTACGTTAATAGCGCGCCGTTGCACGTGCGCGAATGTAAGCGGTGGTGGTGATGATGGTGATGGTGGTGGTGGTGCACGTCGCCACGTATTAATTTCTCATCCATTCACGGTATCGAGAATGAAACATGATCGAAATCATCGGCAAAAATTCGGCCCGAGTTATACACCTACGATGATAACACACCTATGATGATCCACAAAAGAAACACGGTTTACACATACACAGAGTATCTTTCCTCGTTTTTCTTTTTTTTTCCCCCTTTTTTTTCTTTTTTTTTTTTTTTTTT
>NW_006264069.1:176231-189454 GCF_000469605.1 Apis dorsata
CGAAAATATGTACGCGCATATTCGACGAAAATTGAGACGGTAGCCGAATCCGTAACGAAACACTCTCTCCAACGAATCGTTATGAATGAAACATATTCATTTTTTCTTTTTTTCCTTTTTAATCTCTCTCTCTCTTTTCTCTTTTCTTTTTTTAATCTTATATACCATACGCGGTGTAACATTTCAGGGGGGATAGTTGCTTGAAATATTCAGAACACAACGTTTGCGTGCAAAACATGGGTTTTATTCGTATCCTCTCAACTCAATCGAATAATCTTTAAGAGAGAAGAACCACGTTATCTATTCGAGATTCTGGCGGAGAAGAATAACGGGCTAAGGAATTCCTCCTGAAGACGTCCCGACGGTACTCGAACGTCGGCAATCCGTTTCACTACAGACAGAACGAAATCCGTTGTCACATGTTTCAATGAATAACGGAGCAAAGCGTTCATCTTACCAATTTACTCACCATCCTTCCTTCCTTCCGTTCAAACAGGCGATGCTCCGTTACTTGCAAGCGCATATTATGTACAACGATGCGTGGTAATAGATTATCCATATCACGATGCATATTAGGTAGAGAGTAGCGTACATGATCGAGATCCGGAATATCCATACGAGGAAACTGCTCTTCCAATTCAGAGATTGATTCATGTTCGATAAAAGAATGGGGTTATCTTCTTGCCAAACGACGAACGATGCTCCGATCGATCGAGGAGAAGAACTGGATGGAACCCAAGGAAAAAACCAGTCGTTGTCACGTGTCACACGATATTACGGATTCACGCATAGAAACGGACCACGGTCGCGTCCCTCTATCCCTTTCCTCTCGTTCACGCGCCAGGGAATGAGAAAAGGAGAGAATCCTGGTCGACCAACGCCGCTTTCCTCCGCTTTTTGATAATAATTTCAGGATAAATCTCGAAGCAGCGTGAAATACGTGCGCGGTTGCAGCCGTTGCTCGACATCGACAGTTTCAGCAATAACTGTTTTCGCGGCTATGCAGCGCAGAGCGGAGCGTGACAAAACAGCGGAAACAAGCGACTGTAAACAAACGAGGATCTCGTCTCGTCCCGTCTCGTCGAGCATACTTCGAATTTGTTTACGGGGCGAGCGAGGCCCTCCTTCTGGACCCTTGGCCACCCTGATCGACATTGTATCAACGCGCACGTACAATAATTTTCGCGTTAGCCGCGATTCGAAGTCGTATAACAAATCGATTCTTTCATTTGACAAGATTCTGTTTACTCAATCCATGCGAATAATTGGCATTTTTTTCATCGATTGTAGGTTATATATTGTATTTATATATATTTATATTCGATCGTATTGGATATATACATTTCACGAAAAAATCGTGGATCGAATAAAAATCGATATTAATTTCTTTGATATTCGTCGTCGATCAGTACGATATTAATAGTATTATATTGTATCATTCGTTTTACAAAAATGAAATCGTGTAGTATGAAATATATAAAAGGGACGACGAAGAAAGAACTAAGTTTCTTTTCTTGGGAAGAAGAAAATACGATATCAAAGTTTAAAATATAGTTTAAAGCTCTTCGCACACATCATTTCGCTCTGTCTTTATCTCATTTCATCCAAACTTAAATTGGTTATAACTTATAATACATAAATTCGACATTTTTGTACGTCCACTTTTATCCTTTAGAATCGAATCTTCCACGAACATTCAGCAATGTAGATCAATTCTTTACAAATTGTGATTGGATGACAAAAAGAAAATCTGTTTTCCAAAAACGAAGTCTTAGAATTTTCTTAGAAGCTGATATTTTGGAATATCAAGATTCAGATTATCATCGTTCCTCCGAAACCTAGGTGGCCTACCGTTTTTGTTGCGGCGGAGGATCTGTCGGAACTCGTCAAACCGTTTAAGTCGAGGTCGGTCCAAAGTAGAAACTGCAACCTCATTCGTTAATTTACACGGTGGAAGTTATTGCCAAGAACCCCCCATGGGGCAACTGTCAATTCCTGGTGGGTGGCGCTTGTGTGTCGTGTAACGAGGAATTCTCACATAAATCAGAGTTATTAATGGATCCAAGGGTGTCGGGAAAGCGTGTTCCGGGGAAGAAGATCGACCGCGGTAATGCGCGTATGACCTCGACAAACATTTAACTAATCTTGTGTACTCAGCCTCAAACGAGCCCCCTAATTTAATAACAAACGTATGCTGATGCTAAGCATCCGAGCGTGTTGCATATTCATCCTCGATTAATGATCCTCATTTGGAAACCATTACACCTATATAACGTAAGAAAAATCAAATTATCTTGTATTGATATTAATTTAAAATGGTAATAATTTAATAATAAATTATTCATTATATTAAATTATAATAAATAAAATTTGAATCTTTTATATCGAAAAGTCTGTCTACGTTAAAACTTTTCAGATATCACGATCGTTCAAAATAAATAAAATGTAAATAGTAAAAATTTCCAAAATCCAATGAATTTTAAAGTTCCTCTTCGACCAGTCTTCAGCGAAAAAATTCAAGAACAACGCGAAGAAAGAGGGGGGGGAAAGAATCGAAAGAACGAGTGTCTCAGGAAAAAAATAACGAAATTGTAGGAAACAAAGGAGGACGAGGGATAAAATAGGGGCAAAGAATAGGGGGAGCCCCCTATTTCGTGAAAATAATTACTCAGCAACTACCGCTCTTGTAGTTACCATTAGCAACGCAGCGAAGGCAATATTCCAAGCATCGGTAATCGTATTTAAAATTGACAAATTTGTCGCGATGTTCCTCCTGTCGTGATGCTCGTCGAATCTCCTCGTCTCCTTCCTGTATAATTTGTCCCGGGGTACCGCGCAGGGGGTTCGTTAACGACGAGCAATTTGTTCGTCGAGTGTTTATCGGGACACTCGTTTCAGGGAAATGTAATGAGGTCTGAAAAGAAACTGGCTCGGCGAAAGTATCGCAACTTTTTCACCGACATCGGTCGCTATCATTTCATTATTAATATACAATCTCGCGCTTGATTTCTTCTCCTCGATCGGGACTAGCTAACGATTGCTATTTAACGAGTTCAGAGAAACGACTATCGAATAAGGGAAGGGATCTTATAAACGACTGGGGAAGGGGGGAGGGGTAACGACTCGTTGGAAATTCGCGGTACGAGGTAAAAATATTTAGGTCGGAGTGAAAAGCAAGAAATAGGGAATAAATGAGAAAGGAAGAAGGAAAGAAAGAAGGGAAAAGAAGGGACGATTTTTTTTCCATCTTCGAAAAGACATCGATTAAAGATAAATCGCGTTTGAATTAACGGATGTGACGAGAAAAATGCAACGAATTGCATCTCGTCGATCCTTTTCCCTCTCTCCCAATTCCGTCTCGTTTCGGTTTCGTTTTTTGCGTGGGAGGGAGAAAATTTGGGCCGCCGAGGGAGGGCCGCTCGTTGTGCCGGTCGATTTAAGCGAAAAGAGTTCGAGTAACAGTTGGAGCGCACCGATGCGTTCGCAAAAGCTCAACGAGTTAAACCACGAACTCAATTGGACGTCTGAAAGAAACTCTGCAACAAATGCGCAAAGTCTGGCCCGGGCACAGCCAAGTGCTTAGTCGTTTGACTCCTCATTTCTGTTCCTGCAAAAACCTGGATAACGACCACCGACTTTGTACTTGATTATCGACGTTATAAAACTTCCCTCCTCTCTTTCTCTCTCTCTCTCCCTTCATCTACGCCTCCATCATTGTATAACACGAATGTTGCGTCAATATCGAAATCTCTTCGGGTGGGGATGTGCGAACAGGCTAGAAAATGTATGGAATAATATATCTCGATGGCGATAATCGGAAAATTAATTGAAACGATGCGAAATCGTGCAACCGGGAGATCATTTTGATAAATAGCCTATTTAAACAAATAATTTTCGATAGTTTGGTATTATAATTTCCAAAAATATAGGATATTATAGGAAAAAAAAATAGAATATTATAAAATAAAAATATGAAATGTTATAAAATATAATAGATATTTCTTGTCATTAGATTTTTATGAAAATTACGTACGTTTTGCATATTTTAAGTAAATACGAATATATTGCAATAATAATATGCATTTAATTATCGGGATTCCGACTGGTGGAGACAGTACATTTAGAAGCAATAAGAAAAGGTTATCGCGTGATACATTGTTAAAAGTTCGCGATCTCGATGGCACGCACGTATTCAGCGAAGGGATGGAAGAAGAACTTTGCAGAACAAACCGTTCGGAAGGATTACCGCGAAATAGGATACACAAGGTGTGGCAGGGAAGCATATAGGTACTTGTAAAGAAAACAATCTCGCGTGCGCAAGAAAATATTTTCAGAGAAAACGGTTCCCCCGCGTAACGAAATTAACCAGGTTGCGTACATGCATGCAACCGACTATAGTAAAATTCCTAAAGCTTAATCCGCTTCGCACAAAGATCACGTTTATTTTTACGAAACGTAAATGAAATGGATATTTTTATTCGTTCTTCGACAAATTCTTATATTGAAAAATTAACATAATTTTTTATATATATAATAGGTATTTTTATATATATAATAGGTATTTTTATATATCCTTTTAAATTTTTATCCTTTTCTAATGAGTTAAACTAGTGATTATAGCGATCGAAATAGATTACTCGGGAACATTGGATACAAACTTTTAGATTTTTATCACACCTATGTGTGATTAAAACTCTATATTACACTGATCGCTAATGAGCCATTATCTCGTGCACGGAACAAGACGTTCAACCTCTTTAAAATTCAGCTGACTATCACTGATTCTTAAGTCACAGCGCGAGCTACCATCTGCATTTTTAAACGTCTTGAGCATCCGTTAAGCGATGCACATACTTCGTCGATGACATCGTTTTAAGATTAAGGTCGACGGTGTTACACTTTCGCGTATTAACATTCTTGAGTGGCACAATTTGTCCCTTTCTCTTCTGCATCTAATAATCCGGATCGCTAGCGTTGCAACCCCGTCGTAAAATATTGTCACACTTTTATCTCGCGTTGGATTAAACGTTGTACTTAAAGCACAAAAATTCTCGCGTAAAACTCGAATAATATTTTGTCCATCTGTGCCTTCCTTTAAAACTCCACTGAAACTTTCCTCTTATATATTCTTATAAATTAATAATTATAGGAAGAAGAGGGAAAAAAAATAATGATATATAATATCATCGTACAAAGAGAAATTGATGGTTAATCGCAGAGCAGTCCATAAATGTTCGAAAACGTGCCTTCTAAAATGATTACAACGAGGGCACGTGGCAGTTCATTCAGCCGTGCAGCACTTCGATGTTGCCCGATCCCTCGTATGCGCTCGATCCAGAGATAATATCGTAATTTTTATAAGCGCCTCTTCCCTTCCCCCGATCCTCTATTGTTATATCTTGCACCTGCACCGTGCAACTCTCGTCCATGCTCGAGGTGCACATTGGCCGACCACTTTCACCGGGTTATCCGGTAACGGGAGCTTTGCGATCGAACGTCGGATCGATCGAAGGGGGACGAGGGTGAAAAAATGGATGACAACGGTGGCCTACTTTCCCTAATTTATTTGTCCTTGGTCGGCGAGACGTTCCTCGACGATCGTTGTTCCAAACACCGTCCAAAACGTTTCCATCTCTCGATCTCGATCCAATTGGGCGACGGATCGAGCCACGTGGATCGTATGGATCGGCCGCTCGCTGATCCATTCGCGAATGGGCGAAAGTGTGACGTCCATGGATCGCTAATTAATCAAACGAAAAAGCGATTTAATTAGCGCAAAGATAGCGTATCTGATTATCCGGCGCAGCCCGCGCCAACGTTCAATGTGTACGTATTGCGAAAGTGGCGGCGGCCTAATGATCGCATTCCCAGAAATCCTGCGCGAGGGTGGGTGTCGACGACACGGGCGCAACGCACACAACGGTTAGACTTGGTGGACATTTCGTGTCGTAGACGCGTACGTGTCACGGAGAATTATGCCGATCGATGGTGAATTGGCGGCAAGGAACGAAGAAGAGAGAGAGAGAGAGAGAGAGAGAATGTGTGTGTGATAGATAGTTTTGCATGTTATTTATTATGTGCATAATTAGAGCGAGCTGTTGGAAACGTTATTCGAAGGTGTGTTTCTTCGTAGAGCATACACGATGTCGCCAAAGAAGTCGTCGAGATATCACGGTTTGCCTTGAGGGAACCGTGTTTGCGCGGAACGTTGTATAGCTTTCTCCGTACCGTAAATATAATTTCATGGAATAAAATAGACAGAAATAATGAAAAATTGAAAACTCTTGCGATCCATGTTTCGTTAAAATATATAGAAATTTGGGGAAATTAGAGGTTTTGTATCGAATTAAAATTAACTAGCTATATTCGGTATTTCAATCTTTTCTTCGCGATGTATAGTATGTATATATGTATTATAGTATCGGAAGGACTTAATTTGAAGGAAACAGTATCGATGAAGAATATAATTCATGCATGAAATCAGTTATCTCTATTCATTCGCGAGACTTGACTGATTTATGAGGCATAAATTATATAGTATATTTTGAACGGAGACTTCAAATATAGACGAAACTTTCGATTTAATTAAAAACAAATAAAGTTCGATGAGGAAGATAATCGTTTTATAGATTACCCCGACGTTTATTCATGAAGTAGCTAATTCCTGCTAGCAACTATAAATCATCGATGGCACTCGAGGTCGGTACGAGGTAATTAAAATATCATTTGAACGTTCAAGGAGAATTATCGTAACGGTTGCTTAAATCGAACGATTACTTGGCACCGTGGAAACGTTAGATTCCAGGTGTCGAGATACCTATCTCTTATTATTATCCCGATAATAATAGTAATTAAACCATTTCCAGCAATTCGTAGCAACACTTTGCGCGTAATATGTGTTCCTAGTCGAAATGCAGCATATGGTCCAACATGCTCGCCATGCCAGCATACCATCCTTTAAATTCGCCATTAAAGTATGTTACGCCGTTTACAGCTCGTGGCAGATATTTCGCGGGGTTTATCGATCATTCATGTTGACGAGGGGTGTAGCTCAATGGGGGTCCCTTTCTCTGGCTTCCATACGCTTCCTGCCTCGTTTCCAATATTCTTAAGAGAGGAAAATATATTGTATAGAGGATTAGATATATTCTTTTAACGAAATAATCAATTATGAATAGAATGGAGATTTTATTCGCTGAATATCGAATCTGTTTTGAATAATCCTCATAATTCTTTGCTAATATATCTATTGTTATATATCTATTTCTCCGATATTTTCGTGTCTTGTATCGTCGACACGCGACGCATTTCAAAATTCCCCTTGTAAAATGAATCACCTCGAAATCGTGCACACGCTACATTTAGATTTAAATAGCACAAAAGAATATTCAAGATATATAAGATATATATATATATGTAAAATCAATCCTAGATACCAAACAAAAAAATAAATCTACAAATATATAAAGAGATTGTAGATTGGACAGGCAATGCTTAAAAAATCGATAATCTAGAAAATTTATCGATAAACAAAAATTAATAAACGAATAGCTTTACGAATGAATACAACGAAGACAGTGTTTGCCTCGATTCCAACCTCGATATAACTTACGAAAGTAAGTTCACCCCTTTAGCATCAGCCCTTATTCTCTCTCTCTCTTTCTCTCGTGATGTAATGGGTGCATAAATTATACAGTTTGAAATATGCTAATACTAGGCTTAACCGGAGCCGCTATATCAAGGGACGTAATCTAATAAAAAAGTCGGCATCCTCGGAGGAAAGTCCGAGAAACGTTCTCGTATTCAATGCCGTTTCGTGGCCAACGATAAGATCGGATGGTTAAAGCTGCGCGCGCAGCTTTTCTGTATCGCGCTAATTACGAATCGTTCTAATTAATCGACAAAAATCAGCATCAAGGTTAATATTAACGTGATCGTATTTATTAAAGGCGCGTACAATATTGCCTCTATTTCGCAATGTACAAGAATATAGATGCAATTATTTAATCCCTCGTCGTGATTGCAACTATAACCGGTTCGCCGATAAAATATCGTATATCGTCGAATAAGATATTCATGAATATTTAATAAAGCGTGAACGTTTTAATATTCGATAAATTATTTCTCAAATTATCACGACGAGCCTTTCTAATGTAATCTTTTTGCATATTATCTTTTACTTGGCCAATCTTTAATTTTTCCCTGACTATGTTGCACTAAATAACAATATGGCCGAATGTCTGACGCGCTCATGAGAATTCAATTTAATTCATTATAGCGTTATAACGCTACACCTGAGAGATCTCGTCTTCCATTTTGTCAAGTATTTCTAATCGCGATACGAACATACACAATACAGGTACGAAATGTAAAACATCGTTAATCGTCGCGATCAACACGCGGAAATGTTAATAATAGAAATAATCATGAAATGTAATCATCAAATCTGAGATAGCTTCCCCGTTGGAATTCGTGGAAGTTAATAGCTTCTCTGATCAAAAGAGAATTGAAATTAATATTCTCGTGTACTTGTGCTATAAAAATCAGCGCGTTTAAACATAGGATTGAGATAACTTTCGTGAAATCGCAACAAATTCATAGAAACGGTATTTTGGACCTCGTCCAAACGCAATACGCCGGAACACGATACCTTCCCATTATACATTCCCCATTGTTTCGCCGCGTTTTCAACCCCACGAGGAACTATTTGTTTCTTACTTCTAAATAGAAATTCTCGTTCAATTCGGCCGACGACAAGCAGCCCGTTAAATGGTGAAGAAGGAAAAGAGCGAGCCACAGACCAAGGTTTCAACCCCTCGTCCGTGAAACTTTGGGAAAACCTATTTCACGAGCTGATCGCTTTCCTTCGAGTCACGTCAGAGTTCGTCCGCTTTCTCCCTTGATTCTTTTTCTTTCCTCCCCCTCCCCATCTTTCTTCTTTCTTTCCCTTTGTTTTACTTCTTTGGTCTTTCTTTCACGGGCAAGGGATCGTTAGTTCAAGATAACAAATTAAGGAAGCAATGATGGAACGAAGGAGGGTAGGAGAAGCGGATCTCACAAAGGTATATTACATTCATTTTACTGGCAAACGATATATCTAATCATTAGAAATCTGCATAATGGTCAGTTAGCGTGTCTTGTACGCGCACTCCATATATACACCTGAAATGGTTACCTTCGTCCGCACCACGTTTGGAAATACCCTTGGCAGGTGAATAAAAAATTTTTCGCTTTAACGTTCATCGAAGTGCCCGTTTTATTGCAGCAATTCGCCATTAGCACTCCTGTAAAAACAAATTTCGAAAGGTTGATGCGAAAAGAGCAATAGAGCACCGTGGTAAATATTTAATCAGTTAAAAGTCAATCTGTGCTACGTTAAGCTTTTAGATTTTTAATAGCGAGGTATCTCCGTCGAGTTTCCGCTTCGAAAGATTGAAAGAAGGAAATACTAGCGACATCTATCCGTACTGTACTCAACATTCTCCCCGATCTCCAATGGTAACTTGACTTTTGCGGATTATTTTTAAATGTACATACAGAAATTGTTTCGACAATGATTTAGAAAAAAAAAAAAAAGAAGAAAAATCGAAGTAAAAAATCATCTATTTTCAACGATTTTGTTTAATTAATATTTCTAAAAAAGAGATAATATTTCTAAAAGAGAGATTTTCTTTTTAATAAGTAAACATCCATCTTGCATCGGATCATTCTCGGTTTCCCATAAATTTCCCTAAGTACTAAGTCGGGGGCGTTACATATTCGATGGGGGTCAAACAAATAGAAGAACGAAACAATGAGGCTGACCTGACACGTCCTACTTTACATATAATGGGACGCCATAAGTTACAATGTACAGAGGCGGCAATACACCATACTGGTGTGTATATACCGTGGCTCATAGCTTGTTGGCGCAATTGTACACAATGGTCCAAACCATTGGTGGACCAACCGATTCGAAAAGTAAAAGAAAAGAGAAAAAGAGAGGCAGAGAGAGAGAGAGAGAGGAAAGATCATAGAGCAGAAAAAGTCGAAACATTTGGATCCCGAGTCGGATACAATGCATTGATTAATGAAGGACATCAAGACCGACACGCGGTACCCGCTAAGAATTTAATATGGGCCAACACCGTGTGATGCCGTCCGAATGTTTTACTAGCGTATTAAGCCTGTCTAACGATGCCCCGGGTGAGAGACGAACATATTTTCATCTTTGATATACGTCCCCTTGTCAAGGATGTCAGGTGGCGGATCCACTGAGAATGATTGCTAATAAAGAAGAAATAATGATCCTATTTCTTTCCCGAGGTTACCTTTCGGTAAAAAAATGTACACGGTAAGTCGGCCGATGTTGTTTCGAATAACTTAATGCTTCATTTCGTATCCTCGTCCTATAAGAAAAAAAAAAAAAAAATTAGCCCATACCAAATTTTACTTGTTGTATTTTTTTTTTTTTTTTTTTTTTTTTTTTTTTTTTTAATATCGAATAACGGTTTTCAAACGATTAACCTTAATTACCAATCGTTTCATCTCACTCACGGATCTTTTTGTCAATCTTTTATAATCGCGATGAAAGTTCCTTCTGGAGAATAGTTTCTTCTGGAGTTGAATAAATAAAAAATTCGAATGGGTGTTTCGAAGTCGGTGCAAAAGTCGTTTCAATCTCGATCCATCCTGGCGATAATGAACGCGAAACAATTTCTTGCGTCCAACCACCTCCTCGAAATCGCTGTGCTGCAGTAAATTCTCCGCATCACGAACAATGCGCCCAGCCCTCGTTTCGCAGCGGATCTATATATTTTTTGATCCGCTGTTTCGCGAAACTTATCGCCCTACGCTGTCCAAGTTATTGCCGCGTGGATGAGCAAAAGGTATTGTTCGATGTATTCGCGCGTGTAGACGCGGGCAAGAATAAAGTCACGTTGTATCGGATGGAATGGGAGTAAGGACACACGCGGGCCATTCGTCGTGGTACGCAACGTGGGTGAAACGATGATGGACCATTAGTCAACGGTTACCGAGGTAGAGGAAAAGCGCAGCTTAAGGCTCGCCATTCGTGATAGAGTAATAAAAACGCCTTGAAAATCTGACTGGCTTCCACTCCGAACCTTTCTCTTTTCCTTTTCTATTCTATTTCTCTTCTCTCTCTTTCTCTTTCTCTTTTTGAAATAGCTCTGATTAACTTCATTCACGTGCTTGTGGAAAATCGCTTGAAATAATTACTGGCAGACTTAATTTACTCGATTCACTCCGAAAAATTTTCTGGAAATTCGGAGAAATTCGGCCTCGTTTGAGAATCGCGTGTTCTGAAATGAAGCGTGGAACGGAAAGAGTTATGACAGAGAATATTCATGAATCTTTACCAGGTTTCTTTTTCTTTTTCTTTTTCTTTTTTTTTTTCTAGGTTTTTCCATCTTCTTTTGTATAATTATATTAATGAAATTATTAAAAAAGATTCAATTGTGATTCAACAGAATTTGGCGATGAGATAAACGAAATGTTATGTGTATCTCACAAATTATTTCTTCAATTATTATTTAATAGATTTATTTTTCTATTTCGCAACTCCAATTCTCCACATCAAATGTGAAAGATATTCCTATGTATTCCTACACTCGTCTTCAAATAGAATAACGTAATAAAATAATGCAATATACGTAATACAATATAAAATATGATACATTACGAATTGAAATACGTCTACCAGCAGCGGATAAACGTTCGCAAATATGTTAGACATTTTGATCACGTTCCAACGCGTGTACGTGTACGCATGAAATTTCATTTGCTAAGTATTCACCGTCGACGTAACGCAGCATCACGTACTGTAATCGGTCATTCCTACCAATCGTTATTATCTATGCAAATATGTGAAATATATAACGATTAATTTTATTGATCGAACACGCATTGTATTATCCACTCGATAATATTATTTGCGAATTTTTTTTTTTCTTTTTTTTTTTTGAAATTTAACGAAACGACTCTTTTACAAGAATTTTATACAATTTGTTGTCATTCTGAATAATAAGGATATATATACCACCGGAATTCTTCAAGATTTCGTGTACTATACGTTAAAAAGTTTCGCGATTCTTCTAATATATCGCTGAACTCGAACTAACCCCGTACCAAGACCGTCGTCAAATTTTTTTCCCTCCGATCTTTTTCCCTATTATCCGAAATGGTCGTCGCGTACAGCTCGGGCAGTCTGAAAAATATGACCGTCCCCTCCCGCCACTCATAAGACTCAAGATTCAAAATGACGTAGAAACAAGTAGAAGTATAAGAACGATTCTACTCTCCCTCTCAAAAAAAAAAAAATTATTCTCTTCTCGTCTAACGTAATAATTCATCGTGAACACGCTCGTACACAAGAACTCGTTTTGTCAATGAGTAAAAAAAACGAGATTTCAAATAAAAAATATATATATACCTTTGTATATAGAGATATTAAACAAATTATCCGATCGTTGTATCCGGCCGGCTGAAGAAATACATAGTATACTCTATATAGCGATTCGCAAGTACTTTCTTCGATAGAATACGATATATATTTTTATTAAAATCGATTCGTGGCACAAGGCGCGTGCTGCGCTCAACCGTACGATAAATTACAGCGTAATATCCGTATAGAGGGCGAAACAATGAGAAAGGATCACGTTGGAAGAATAACACCGCGTTTGAACAAGTTTCCCTATAGATACGTGTACGTACGGTACGGCGATGTAAATTCACGCGAGACTTACGCCGGGCGTAGAGGAGGAGGAGGAGGAGGGTGGTTGGTGGTGGTAGGCGCGAGTGGAATAGAATTGGTGGAAGAAGGGGAGAGACGAGAAGAGGGCGAGAAAGGCACGTGAAAAGCATCGTACTCTGTTGGCCGAGCTTTTGTCGCCGCGTTCTACGCGCGGTACGAAACGAAAGAATGAAATTCGCACTGTCCCGAATGGTATTGTCCGCGGGAGCACTGTAATCGATCGTAGCTCGATGAATGGGCCGGGAATAGAGAGGCGAGATCGAAGGATGGAGGAGATGGGTGCTGCTGCGTGCACGGACAGATACGCAGAGCCGATTTTTATTGCCAGCCACCGCTTCCACGAGCTTTGTAATTCAGACCATCTATATGAAATCTCCCGGCCATCTTTATCCCTTCGTATAAAGGAGAAGCTTCGGGTATCGAGGAAGTCGATCTCTTAACACATTTTTTTTTTTTTTTTTTTTTTTTT
>NW_006264069.1:189613-192347 GCF_000469605.1 Apis dorsata
AAATAGTCCCATTTTATCCCGATGGATAGAGGGCAATGAAAAAAACTTTCATTCAACGGTAATTCGAAGAAAAAAGAAGTAATTCTTTCTCGCTTCTCTCGCGATAACGTTGAAAGCATGACATACGCGAAGACGTATAAATACTCGTTTTACAATTTCAACTCCCCTCCTCTCTCCCTCTCCCAATTCTCCATGAGCGAAGGGGAGAAAAGCAATTTTTAGGTTAAAAGTGGGACGCAAAGTAGCGCGAAAAGTTAGATTATTAAAGTCTCCGAATGGGTGGAGAGAAGAAGGCGTATTATCCGCGCTTTGGTTTACTTCAGATTAAGAAAGTTCAGGGCAGCTCGTTTTCGCGTCAAAACCTGGTGAATCATAATAACGATCCGCAAATTCAACGTGTACTTGAGATATAAAAAAAAAAAAAGACGTGAAAGAAAGAATAGAGGAGAAAGAGGAGGAAAAATGCCGAGAACGAAGAGAAAGATGGGGGAGGAGGCAAAGAGGTTGTATATCGGAATTATATCGAAAAGTATCTCCCGACAAGCGAATTAATAGTTTCAACAAACACTCGGTGCAGGATGATTGGCGAACGTATACACACACACACACACACACATATATATATAGAAGTTACCGTAAGCATGTTCGTTCCGTCTAAGTCTCGACCGTTATATTTATGCCAGCCCGAAACGTTACTTTCCCACGCGAGGAGAATTACTCGCGTATCTCACGCACGCGCTTTTACAACAACGCTCGACGCTGATCGACGAAATATCAGATCGTAGCCGATAAAAATGTCCTGCCTTCGCCGTACGTATGTAGGTACGTTTGTTCTCTCGCGTAATGGAATTATCGTTCCGCAAGCACGCGATACTTCGATTACGCCAAATGCTCCCTTTCGCGGCTGCCTCGCTCGCAACCCTCCACTCTGCGCCACCCCTTTCCACTTCCCTCTATACTACTCCATCCTTGATGCTCCGCGGTCGTTCGATGCATATAATTCCTGCTTAGACGCGTACCCCGAGAAAAATTACGACGCGACCGGGGTCAATTACGATCGACGCTTAAGGGAGATTAGAGGAGGCAAGGGAACAAGGAGAAAAAAAGATTGGAGGAAGGGAGGAGAGTCGTCTCGCGTCGATTCACATTGCAAATCTCGCGTCGTGATCTAAGTTTTTTTTCGAGATCGAAAGGTGAATCGTCGTTGATTCACTCGGGAAGGAATGAAAAATCGATGAAAGGAAAAGAAGGGAAGGAGGGAAGAGAGAGGGAAAAGGGAATGGCTCGTGAATAGTAGCGACGCGTCGCCGGCAACTTGAATGACTATTCTGGGCACAGAGAAGGAATTTCGTTGGAAAAATCTTTCTCGACGCGAGGCGGTGTACAAGGTGCGTGCAAATAGCATCGGGTCCGAGCGAACGAGCATCGCCAAGAATGACGCTTTCTTACTTTTACATACTATCGTGAAAGGACATAGATTTATAGATCCCGATGAAGAAGAATTCTGTTTTAAATGCTCGAACAAGGATTAATAAACGAGTATTTAAAAAAATAAAATAAAATATTACGAATTCGGATAGATTCGTACGGATTATATCAAATCGCAGATTAATAGGCAATTAACCAGTTATGATTTGCATCGAGATTATCCGGCATCGCATGGATGAATGGGACAAAATATCAAAATTAAACGATTCCTATATTATAATATATAACATACACGTATATGCGTTGTTGTAATTGTGAAAAGTAGATTGAAACGGTCCATATACCTTTTGATATGCAGTCCTGAATTTTTTAAATTTCAATATAAATTTCACTTTAACGCAAAAATTCTATCATAAATATTTACCAGAATATTGTGCCAGACACAAATCAAGGAAAAAAAAGTGAAAGGCGAACGTAAGCTTGAAAAAGAACGATCGGTCTTGAGACGTAAAAATGCAGGAACGTAGTAGGAGGAAGAAATAGGTCTCTCGCCCGAAGGCAATTTGTCGCGAAAAACTTGACGCGCAATCTGAAAGGAAAACAGAAAGCGTGTAGGGCAATGCCCAACAAACGATATACGTATACACGTGGCCTTTTTGCAATAATATGGAGGAACGATGTGTGCGGCTCGCTCGTCTGCTCCGTGAAAATATTTCACATATTTTTGTTAGGAATTAATTCAACCCGTAATACTCGTTGGCCAGCGTGCTCACCGCTGAAAATTCTCTTGACAAACAACCCTCTCGGCTGCATTCGTAACTCCGTCTCGCTAAAGGGCGAATCGCTTTTGTATTTGTACGCTTCTCGCACAATGTGTACAGGGGGTACGCGACCGTGTGTATAAGTGAACGGTGAAAACGCGGGTAGATCCGACGAAATGGTCAGCAGTAACTTCCGCCTCTTCCTCGGCAACCTCCGCCCCGTTTGCAATCCCTTATACGCCCGCGCGTCTCTACTCGTGGCACATGGAATTCCTCAAGTTTGCCCAGGGACAGAAATTAGTTGGAGCGACGTAATTGCTTGAATGTATGCGTTCGGCCGTTAACATTATGGCACCTCTCATTACGGTCCTAACAGCAGCTGACACAAGCAGCAGACGGGTTCATCCCGCGCGTACGGTTTATGTATTGCGGGGACAAAAATTTAAGCGTTGTCCTGGGAAATCCTGGAAAAATTCAGTGATAAATTCGTCTGTTAGTCGTGAGAATTTTTTTCTTTTCTTTTTTTTTTTTTTTTTTTTTTTTTT
>NW_006264069.1:192517-194604 GCF_000469605.1 Apis dorsata
AGAAATGCAACCATTGTTAAAAGAGATTCGATATTACTAACATATTAAAAATAAATAAATGGAAACGCAATGATTAATAATTTTTATCGATAATACATCACTTAACAATGGTCCCAATTTCGTTGGCGATCGTTATTCGAGATTGACGCGGTGAGTGAACACTGGCAAATTATTGTCATTCCATTGGGTCATCCCGTTAGTCATGATTAAGCAAATTTCATACCCGACCTATTAATATTAGAGTGGTTGACCACGCGATGTCCACAAAATTCCCCTGGCTAGTATAGAATGCATATACTGACCTGACAACTACCGTCCACTAGCAAACTTCCTCAAGTTGATTAAACCAAGCTTCAGATGTTGCATCACACGTTGAGATAATTTTGTTTTGGACAATTAAACTATTGTTATTTAATCTGTAATAGTGTTTACGAATAATTAAATTATATATAAAAAAACTGAAATTGCTATACAAATTTTTTACAAATAATTTTAAATATGATTTAATAACTTAATTTAAAAGTGAATATTACTATAATATAATAAACAAAACATAACTTAAAAAAAGTAAAAAAAATGATATAATAAAAGAAAATAGATATTATTAATCTCAATATTTTACATAAAATTTGAATTTGACATCATATTCATGGAATACTTTTAAAGAATCGATATTAGAAATCAAAATAAATACAAAAATTGATATGCAAAAATATCGATTAAGACTTATTTGTTAAATTATAAGCAATTTAAATTTGTATTGGATGAAGTGAGGCGGAAATAGGACGAAATGACGCGACAGTGGAAAAAGAGCTATCTCACTCTATTTGTATCTCGCTTCATCTACAATCTTCAATTGCTTATAATTTACTGAATAAGTCTCAACCAATGTTTTTGTATATCAACTTTTGTATTTGTTTTGGCCTCTATAATCAATCCTCCAAAGTTATCTCACGAATATATTAACACTCTATATATTACAGACGATCTGTGATTTTAACTTCTTGTAAACTGCCTTTAGATATGTTGGAAAACTAGATTTCTAAAACATCGACTCTGTTTAACATATCAGAAAATACGAACACGAGCTCTTTGCGTACATCTGCCAGAAAGCTCATGATTTGTTTAAAGTAATGGCATTTGCGACAAAAAGTATACGACACTTATACAAAATATACAATGCAAATACAACAACGATATACTCAGCACTTCGTCTACCAATCGCTCGGATATCAGTTGTTCAAATGGCGCAAAGACATTATTATAACACTGAAGGTAAGTAAATACAAAAAATATAACCTTATTATAAACACGCGCTAGCCGCATGTTGTTTATTGTGAAATTTTTTCAATGATATATGAATGAAATAAATCTTTATTAACTTTTTAAATAAATTTATTTATATAATACATTAGTATTATATAAATAATTTGCTTTCAAATTTTCAATTTTTATATAATAAAAAAATATTTAAAAAAAAATAAATAATATATAATTAATAATAATTGTTTATTATTTTTTTTTTATAGCACATAGACCAAAAATAACAGGTAGTCTGACAAATATTCAATCGTCTGGAGGAACTGTGCAATCTTTAACGCAAGATGGATTAGATAATAAAAAGTTAGAAGAAGAAGCAAAAGAAGAAGCAGAAGAAAAAGAAAAACGAGAACAATCACAAAGAGTGCTTAAATATAGTTTTGCATTCTTGGGAGTATTTACCACTGTTGGACTGTCTTATGTAATATATAATTTAACGAAAGCTAAATATGATGAACATGGAAATATTATTGAAGATGAATTTTCAAATTTACCATTTTATGAAAGAATATATAAAATGCTTAAAAGGGAATTTAATTATTATACTAAGGTATCAAAAGTTTAAAATAAAATTAAAAGCACATATTTTAATTGTAACTGAAGTATATGTTTTTTAGATGGTTCAAGAACCTAGTAGAAATAAATTACTTCCAGATCCACTTAAATATCCTTATATTCAACCCCCTTATACTTTGGTGCTAGAATTGACAGATGTATTAGTACATCCTGATTGGACAGTAAGTAGTATTTTTTTTTTTTTTTTTTTT
>NW_006264069.1:194897-197533 GCF_000469605.1 Apis dorsata
TATTATCTCATCAGTATGAAACTGGTTGGAGATTTAAAAAGAGGCCTGGTGTGGATCAATTTCTAGAGGCTATAGCTCCACCACAATTTGAAATTGTAGTTTATACAGCAGAACAAGGAATGGTAATTAAAATTGTCAAACTTATTTTATTTATTATTTTCATATATCATTTACATATATGTTTAATATGATCTTTATAGACTGTTTTTCCTATCTTGGATATTTTGGATCCTAATGGATATATCATGTATAGATTAGTAAGAGATACAACACGTTTTGTAGATGGTCACCATGTTAAGGATTTAAATGCTCTTAATCGTGATCTTAGTAAAGTAAGTATAAAATTTTTATCTTTAATAAAGTAAAATTTTTTATATATATTTTATTCATTATATTATTAGGTTATAGTAGTTGATTGGAATCCAAAAAGTACAAAATTTCATCCTGAGAACACTTTACAATTACCACAATGGATTGGAAACGATGATGATACAACGCTATATGATTTAGCTGCATTCCTTAAAAGTATGTGTCTTTTTATGTCGTCAATTATTATAAATTATATATATATATATATATATAAAATTATTTTATTTATTGTTATTCTATAGCTATATTAGCGACAAATGTGGAAGATGTACGAGAAGTTCTTAATTATTATAGACAATTTGATAATCCATTACAAGTTTTTAGAGAAAACCAACGAAAATTTTTGGTAAGAATTATATATTGTGTGTGTGTGTGTGTATGCGCGCGCGCGCGTGTATATTGACTATAATATTAACTATAAATATTATATTATTAAATTTAATTCTTATTATTTATAAAATTTACTTAGATGCAAATAGAAGAAGAGGAAAATAAAGCACAGCAAGAAAGTAGTAAGGTACTTACATCAAAATGGAAACCAACATTTCATTGGAATCGCTAAATCACTAAAAAAATGCAATGTTGTAAAATACAAAAATTTGTAAATTATCATTAACATATTCGTTCATTTTGTCGATACATATTGTGTAATTATTGTATAATTTTTGCTATAAATAAATAAACAAGTAATTCATATGTCGAAATATTTAATTTTATTATTTTATTAAAAAAATATAATTTTACCTTTGTTATATATACAATTCTTAAATATTTTATACCTTCCGTTTTTTTCGTATATTTCCTTTTTTTGAATGTGTAGTTTTAACTTTTGGTAAAAGATCTTGTAATGTATTACTGTCATCCAAGTAAGTTATTTCCACTTCTTGAGATACACTTATTAATTCTTGTGTATTAATTGGCGTTGATGTATTCTCCATTTCTTCTTGTGATAAAATTGGTGCCTTTGGATCTGCAGATTCTAACCAACTTAAAACTTTTTGATGAGGTGCTGTTGTTAAAGGTAATGGAACTTCCTCACATATTTCCCACATAGCTAAAAGTTCAGGTGCCAATATATCCATATAAGTATTTAATTTTTCAAAGGATTGTTTCCAACTTGGTTCAAAACAATTAGTTGAATTATGTTTATGGTTTTTCAATTGTAATTTTTTATTTGTAAAACCTATTAAATTAAAATATATATGTATATATGTATATATGTATAATATTCAATTTAAATAAATCTATATAATTTTTTATCTTTTTAGAATAAAAAAATTATTATTTATTTACTCTTAAAAAAATGTTCCACATTTAACTTATTAGATATTGTAAGAGGTACTATAGTATCTATTTGTACAGATACTGCATTTTCCCAAGCTTTTAATAAACAGCATGATTTACCATTAATAAATGAATATTTATCTAATGCAGTATTATGTGTTAAGCATTGATAATATATATCTCCTAAAAAATATATTTGCATTAAAATTTTTAATTAATAAAATTAGATAATTTTACCACAAAGCATAAAAATAAATATGTACCAATAGAATTTTGAAGAAATAAAAATATATTCTGATTAATATCTTTAATAATAAAAGAACCAGTATTTGATAATTCAAATCTATCTCTCAAATATGGATTTAAGCACATTCCTTGTATTTGAGATTCATTTAATGTCTCTTTAATATGAGGAGGAGTATATGGAAAATTATATGAATGTGAAATTTCACTAGTTGTCCAAGTATTTACAATAATTGTAGTTTCACCAGCAATTTGACTAGATAAAACAACAAATTCTTTATCTTCTCTAAAAGCATAATTTATTATTATATATTTAAATATATTTATATTTTTATTTATTAATTATGTATATGAATAGTTTATTTAATTTTCTTTTACCTATTTATTACAGAACCAATAAGTGGTGGACCTTTGAATTGATGAATCCATTTTTGTTGAACACTTTTTTGTGGAGAACGATTATCACACATTAAAACACTATGGTAAGTTCCTATATATCTACAAAAATTATTTTTACTAGCAACATCTAATGAAAGATATTCACATTTTTCTAAATAAAATTTTGGACATATTGTTAATGTTGGTCGATCAAATGGAATCTGTCATATAAAATTAATATATCATTAATTAGATAATTTTATAAACTAAGTATTACATCAATAATAATATATTTATGTTAATAATAATAATAATAATAATAATAACAATAATAATAATAATAATAATAATAATAATAATAA
>NW_006264069.1:197804-202168 GCF_000469605.1 Apis dorsata
GACATAATATTAAAAAATAATTAATATTTGTATTCTTACACGAATATCAAGATAATGTAGGCAGCATCGATCTACAAATAAAAGAACATTAGGATCTATAGATTGAAATTTTATACTGCTCCATAGATCATCTGATACAGTAGTGTTCAGTATAGTATTAGAGTTTATTGGTTTCCTATAAAATTAAAAAATATATATATAAATTTTTCATTTTATAGAAAAATGTATATTTACAATATTTACATTTTAGTCATATCCCATAATGTCACACATCTATCAACATCAACTAAACAATATTGATTCGCATTAAGAGGATTTAAATCTGCACTAATATAAGGTATTTTTGATATTTGTGTATGTACTTCCGTGAGATTACATTTATTATCACGTTCAGATAATATATAAAAATTACAATGCTGTTTATATCTACCTAAAATCATACCTAAAATATTGAATTACAAATTAATTTCATAATAAAAATTCTATATAAAATAATAATACATATATGTATATATATATATCAATCTAAAATTTATACATTAATATCATATATCATATATAAATATATTATTAATAATTATTCTCTTTTAAAATATAACTTCAAATATATGTTACTTACAAATATCAACATTAACATTATGTTTTAATTCATACAATGAACCATTACCGAGTTCACATTTAGCTGCTTTTTCGAATAAAGGTTTCCATAAAAACTCTTCTATATTATCAAGAGGTGTACTTACTAAAAATAAATTGAAATAAAAATTATATTGCTAATTATATTGCTAATTATATTACTTATGAAGAAATATTTTTATAATAATAATACCTAATTCTCCCATAAATGGAAAAAGTAAAATGTCCTTATTATGTAAATTTATATGATTCAGAGATCCACCAGTATAATACCAATTATAAGCCTAAAAAAAATTACATAAATTTGATTTTGTATTATAAAATTTTTTAAAATAGTTTCATTACAAAAAGGTTTAAAGCTTTAATTTTTATCTTACTCCTTTAAAATAAGGATCTGGATCTTTATCAATAATTTGTGCTAAATCTGCAACATATTTAGGTATTTTAGCAGTAATTACATCTTTCATATGATTCCATTTTACATCTTTCTTGTATATCAATTTTAAGTCTAAAAAATATTATTATTATAAATACAATTTTTTTTATAAAATTTTATATTTATTATTACCTTTTTCATGTTTCAAATAATAATGTTTCATTCTTTCTATATCCTTGTTCATATAATTCTTAAGAATGACTAATTCTAATGTAGGATCTTCTTCATTCAATACTATATAATTTATAAATATACACAAATATAATATATATTATAAAAATATACTTTATAAATTATTAATTAATTCAATATACTTGCCATTTCGAGGTAATTTAGCAGGTGGCAATAAAGGTTTTGGTAAATCACAATGATAAGGATATTCTTGATATTGTTCTATAATATTTTCTAAATCAGAATCATCTACAGAAAAATTAGTATGTAAATTATGTCCAGGTACCAAATAATGAGGATAACGTTTTAAAAATGCTAATTTTAATTTATCTTTCAAATTTGTTTCTGCACGTTTATATGACTTTGATGTTAAAATACTTTGCTCCTCCATTTTTATCATTTCTTATAATTAGCAATGTTTATTATATTTAAAAACTATGTTATAGAAATAATTCTTTCTTTATATATAAATTTTTTATTACATTTCTTTTTTTATAAATAATTTATTAATTTAAAAAAATTATTTTGTAATAATAATACAAAATAAATAAAATTATTTAAAAAAATAAAAGATTTTTATTTTACATTTTATTTATTGTATATTTTTAATACTAATTATAATGTTAATCAATATTATTAATATCAGAAATATTGCCAAAAAAACATGTTTATAATAATATATACACGTGCGTTTTCAGAATTACCATAGAATATAAAATTACATTAATGTAATCCGTATCGAATATTTATCTAGAAAAATCTATTGCAACGCCCTCTACATTTTATAAATTACAATTAATAATTTTTTAGTTACAAATATCTTTGTAATATAATTTTATAAAAATATGAATTTTACAAAAAAAGAACAAATTCTATAAATATCAAAAATCTAACAAAAATATATAAAAATCATAATTTTTAATATATATAATATAATTATTTGTAATGAGTTTTATATTTCGAATTTAGTTTAATTAGGATTTTTAATTTTTAATTTTGATTATAATAACTAAGGTTGAGTACTTTTATATTTCAAATTTTTGATAAGAAAGAAAACCAGAAAATTATAAAAGGAAAAGTTAAAGGATTTGATGATATTTAATTTTTTATTTAATAAGTGCAATGAACTTAGAAAATACAAATTTACTTTTTTTTAATTGCACAATACATTGCAGAATACATTTCAATTAATCATTCAATTATATTTCAAACATAAATTCAATACATTTTTAATAATTCTTTCATAATAAATCTTATTGTACTTTACAGGATATTATAAGTAGCGAATTATTTAATAAAAAATATAATTATGCAATAAATAAATTTTATACATGTCAATAAAATTGATATAATTATTGAATACGTGCAATACAAAAAAATATTTGTATAAAAGTATTGATATTTAAATATAATTTACTCAGTCTGATTTTTATGTGCTTTGGCTACAAATGATCTGAAAAAAAATTATAAAAAATATTAATAAACTTTATAAAATTACATTAATAGTTAATACTTACTTGATTACATTAGGTAAATTTTTATAACGACATATATATTTATGTCCAAGGCCATATAATGCATCAATTCTTGTCATTTGAATACTATTTGTATTATTTCCATGATAATTTATTGCTGCTTTAAACAACTAAAAGAAGAAAATTTTTTAATAGTTTCAATTGTTATGAAATTTTATAAAAAAAAAAACGTATTTTTACCTTTTCACCTAAAGCAAATGGAATGATATTATCATCTTCAGCATGCAATATCATAATAGGACATTGAATTTTTTCTACATGTTTATCAGATTCAAAACGAAGAAAATTATCATAAAATGGTTCAACAATTATCCAATGAAACCATGGTAAATGTTTGAATATCTAAAAACAAATTGAAATTTTTTAAATTATTAGAATTTTTTTATTGATTAAATTGATTTTAAATAAACTATTGTTTAAATCATGTTTTTATAATTAATTATTTTTAAATCAAAAAATACCTGTGCTAAAGGATGTTCACTTAATTCATCTGCTATATTATTAAATGGTGATTCTAAGAACAAACCTGCAGGTTGAATTTTTTTTATTGCTAATAATGCCAATACATGAGTAGATACTCTATAATATAATAAAAATCTAAGTTTTAATTTTATCATTAATTTTATCATTTTATATAAATATAAATTTATACCCAGTTCCTAATGAATGTCCCCATACAAAAACAGGGGTTGTACCATTTACTATTTTTAATAGCCATTCAAGTACATATTTACTATCATTAACTACCCCCATTTCAGAAAGTTCTGCTTCTTCACTATCACCATAGCCTACATTAAAAAACATTGCAATCAAAAAATATTTATTTACATAAATTTTTTATATGAACTTCTTTTTTACAATAACATTTTAATCTTACCTCTGTAATCAAAACATATAACATGATAATCTAAATTCTGAAAAAGTTTATATAATTCTAAACGATGACTACTTGCTCTATTACCACTATTACCATGCATATAAAGAAAAATTGGTTGTTTAGCATTTTTTAATACAGCTTCATAATCATTAGCAGTTGTAATAGTGGAATCATTTAATAAAGATTGAGGTAGTATTTGCCTAAAAAATAATATGTAATTAATATAAATAAATTGAAAATATATATCTATTTATCAGTTATCAACCATAATCCTATTTTCACTTGTTCATCAGTTTTTAAATAAAAATTTCTTGTTCCTTTCATTCCAATTGATTCTGGTTTTGAAAAATCTACATTAAGTGGCCATTGGACTAAAAATATATCACATATATAATTATATTCATGAATAAAAAGTTTATCAATAATCTGTATAATATAATATAATATAATATATAAATAAATTTTACTTACCAAAATTTAAGAAAAGAATCTTTTTTTGGAAAGCATAAGAATAATGAAATATAATAGGTAAAAGTCCAAATATAACAAGATACGTAAATATTGATACCTTCATAATCCAAAATAAATATCTGCAATAAATATATTTTACTATTATTATAAATAAATAATTAAACTTTAGTATGTACATTTATTTAGTAGTAATATTTTTTATTTAGAAGAATAAAATAATTTTAAAAATTACATGAAT
>NW_006264069.1:202786-208491 GCF_000469605.1 Apis dorsata
AATTAAATATTAATATAAAATGCTTATTAATATATTAAAATAAAATTATCTTTCGTCAAATATATAAATTTTAAAAATATTGTAAATATATATTTTATAAAAAATTTTAAAATTGTATTAGATAAGATTACATTAAATAAGATATTCTCTTAATGAGGAATAGGAATTTTCTTTATTTTAGAAGTTATATTATAAAATTATTAATTCTAATAAAAAAAAGATAGATATGTTGTATTATGATTATAACAAAGAGACTTACATTTTTGTATACCAAATATCAAGAGCGGCGAAAGGTAATATTGCTGCTAATAGCAGATAAGTTGTCTGCATATTTGTTAGTAGCTATCAAACACAAGGTGCTTTTTTAAATTCCCCATTAATGTAATTTATATGTGTCATTATAAACTACTAATATATTAATGATATAATAATAAATATATCATTTGTTTAAACATGCATGAAAGTATAATTATATCCATATTTATATCATTACATCCATAGATTATATTTTGCAATAAATAATTATTAATATTGAAAGAAAATTAGAAATTTTCTGATATATATTGTTTTAATATTGTCTACTATTAAATTACCTATGTAAATTAAAATGCAAATTTAATCAAAGATATAGATAATTATGAAATCATTGATTTATATGATTTCAAAAATTGAAATTTTAAAAGATTTAATATAAGATTTAATATTACAATCTACATATTATTTTGATTAACAAAACTTTATGAATATCTAACAATTTTGTCATTTTTTAAAATAAATCAATACTAAAACCTCAGATATAATCATTTTGATTATTTTTGCTTGATCTTATATTGTTATTTTAGGATTCTTTTTAAATGTAATCATTTTTATTTTATTTTATTATATCCAATGAATCCAATGTTAAAAATATAACAAAAAAAAATTGAATTTATAATATAAATAAATATATATATTAAAAAATATATTAAAATATTTAAATTAAAATCAATGAGTTCATATTACATGCTAAATAAAATTAAATTAGATTTATCAAAGTATATACAATTTATTGCATATATAATTTTTGAAATTTTTTTTATTAAAATTAAAAATAAATCATCAAATCAAACTAATAAGCAAGCAAATAATTATATATAATATTGATATAAAAAAATATTTTTTTTATATTTGAAAATAATAAAAATTATATTATGACATTTATATTGTATGAAAAAAATATAAGTTAAACAAATACGATTAAAAGTTTAAAACTTTTTTAAATAATTACTAATTTAATTAATAATTTAATAATTTTTTAAAGTGGAAATAATTACACTTATCGATAGTTTAATCAATAGTTTAAAATATTAATTAAATTAAATTGATGTATCAAAATGTTAGTATTTATTCGTAAATTTATACGATTGTATGTGTATTAAATCTAAGATTAAAAAATATATGATCAAATAAAAATAAATGATTAAAATCAAGAATAATACCTCTTTTTAAAACATTTTTTTGGTAACCAATGTACCATAGTAATTGCAAATTAGTGAAATTTCTGCAAACAACGTATCTCTATCTATGAAGTATAAAGATTTATGTAATTACGCTTTAATTATAATTCTAATTTATATACTTATTCATAATAAAAAGTAGTATAAAAAGTAAAATAAATTTTTAAAAATCATTTTTATCCTAACTTGCAAAAAGAAAATTATTCAAATTTTTCATTTTAATACCACCATATTTAACGATAAAACAATCTCACAAAAATATAAGATATATGGAATGTCCTCTATGTCACATTAATTACATAAAAATATAAAGAAATATAAGTTAATAAGTTCTATAAATTAATAATTATTATTTTTCAAAAATTTTTTTAAATATATTTTAGTAAATAATCATAAAAATAAAGTTATAATAAACATCACTAAACTGTTATGTTTTAGTCTATAAAGTTTTTTAATTTTTGTTTTATAAACTATATAATAAAATAATTATACATAATACTATAAAAATCTTTGAAATATATTAAAGTTGAATATAACTATCGTTTCTCTAAATATTAATATATATCTTTTTTATTTTATAAAAATTGTATAGAATATAAAAAAAAATTTTAAATAAATAATAATATTTAAATGTTATATTAATAATAATTAAAACATATGAAATGTAATAAGTAACTTAAATAGTATTTTGTTTCATAAAATTCTATAAAAATTTAGTTTATGGTTATTATTTGCAATTGGATTGGTTGATTTATTTTGAAATAAATAAAATACAATGTTCAATTAATGTAAATGTGTATATCAAAAAAACTTTTTTATTTTATATTTTATGTACCGTAGATATAAATATTTATATTTACTTGTAAACGTACATTTATTACGATTACCGATTCATTAAATCTCATCAATAGTATAAATTTATTAGGTACTGTGTATCAAAAGATAAATTAGTAAAATTAAAAGGTAAAATTATAAAATTTTTAATAGAATATTTTAAACATAATTTAAAAAATGTTTAAAAAACATTAAAAATAATGCATAACAATAAAAATTATAAATGATAAAATTATCTTGATTGATTCTAACCTTATTTAAGAAAAAAAATATTATATAAATAAATATTTATTTTTTTGTATATAAATTTACAGATGAGTCGCAAAGAAGCATTATCTCAATTTATCCAACAGATACATGGACGTCCTGTTGTTGTAAAATTAAATAGTGGTGTAGATTATAGAGGTAATGTATTTATGTGTATTACTATATAGTAAAGTAACTTAAAATAATTTAATAATTAAAAAATTATTTTTATTTTTTAGGTGTTTTAGCTTGTCTTGATGGTTATATGAATATAGCACTTGAACAAACAGAAGAATATGTAAATGGTCAATTGAAAGATAAATATGGTGATGCATTTATTCGTGGTAATAATGTATTATATATTAGTACACAAAAACGTAGAACTTAAGTAAAATAAATATATAATTTATATTATGATTTTTTTATTTATTTCACATTACATAAAAATCTAAGAAGTATTCTTCAAAAATCTATAATAAATAATGTACTTAACATATTTTTTTTTTAATTGCTATATCAATACTTTTAAAGAATATAAAATTTCTTAATGACTATTTTACAAGTTATATTATAATATTTATATTCTTAGATCCATTATTTTTTAAAATATTTATTTTTTAATATAATTTACTATTTTCTGATTGTGCAATTTTAACTTCTTTAAGCTTTCATTTAGTTCTTTTTTGCATTTCTTGCATTTAAATTTTACAATCTTTTTTGGATAGCTTTTCTGATTTTTTTTTTTATCGTATTATTGAATTGTGAAGAATTAAATATTAGCTGTAGATAAAAAATTTGTATTAAATTCTAACTTTTTTAAGTTTCTTTATTTAGTTTTTTCTTGTATTTCTTTAAGTTTTGCAAGTCTTCTTTGGATAGCTTGTTGCCTATTTTTTTCTATACGTTCTTTTACTTCATTACTTAATTGTGAAGAATCAGAAGTATTAGTTGTAAACAAAGAATTTGCAGTATTAGATTCTGATAATAACTTATCAAATGCATCATTATTAGTTGCAGCTACATTAAATGAAGATTGTTGCATAACTTGCTTTTGTTTTTCTATTTGTTCTGCAATCAATAAATCAAATTCATCAATAGGTTCATCTTGTTCTTTATTTTCTTCTATATCTATATTATTATCCTGGTTAATAATATCAATATCTTCATTGATCATATCTTGTCTATATTTCTTTATAAACACCTGAAGATCCTTTTTAGTACCTAATTTTTCTAATCTTTCAAGAAAATCATCAAAATCTAATTTAGGAAATAATCTATGTCCCCAATGTTCTAATCTTTTCATAATTCTATCTAAATCTAATTTTTCATATCCTTTTTCATAATATTTGAAACCTTCAAAATATTTTTCAATAGTATGAATTCCTTTAGGACCCTTTAAACGTTCTGTATTTAATTTAGGTAAGGGATTTCTTACTATATGTTTTTTAGATGAAGTTGATGGATCAATTCTTTTTATATTTTCTTCTTTATTTTCTTCATTTTCCAAGTCTAACTTTTGTTGAATAATATCTTGATCTTCCTCTGACTCTTGATTTTCATATTGAACTATTATATCATGTTCATTTTCATTATAATCAGAAGTATCTGATAGCGTCGTCATATTCAACAAGTTGTATTCCCACTTTCTTATATACAAAATATTAATTCTTCGTTTAATACTAAATTTTTTAGAAAATTCTTAAATATAAATATTTAAATGCAAAAAACTCTGTAAATTTTCTTCTCTTCTTAAATAATATTCGTTTTTTAATAATTATACAATTGTAAGGATAATCTTGTCGATCTTAATGATATATGTAGGTTAGCTTTTATAATATGCATATTTACATTTAAAACTCATTATCATTTTGAGAATCACAACTGTTATTTCCTTTGTCCATAAATTTATCGAATTCGCCAGTTGATTTATTCATTCTTTCTAAAAGCGATACCAATAATTTTTTATTTAATCTATCAGTTTGTGTTAATTCCCGCACAACAGGTTCATAATTTGTAACCGGAGGGCGTTCCGTTATTTGCAATTTCTGTAATGTATCATTCTTTTCTTTCATAGGTGTTCCTGGCATTTTAAATTGTTTAATTAAATTATTATGTTTCACTATCACAATTTAATTTTGGTTATATGATAAATTAATAATCTTATGCGTGACAATAAAATTCTTTAACCTATATGAACTATAATGTATATGTGTGTGTGTGTGTGTATGTATGTATGTGTATATACTCTGCTATCGTCTTCTGCGCATGTGATAACTTGATTTTTTATATTATTTTAATTAAAACTTTTAAATTAAATTAAAATTTAATTATCATGTATATGTGAATTTATATCAAATTATATAATATTTTTAAAATTAAACTTATTAATAAAATAATTTATTTAAAAAAAATATAAAATTATAAAAAAATACATTTCATAATAAATTTAAATTTGGTATTTTTCATTTTATATTATTAAATTTCTTTTGTTTAAATCATTATTTTATTTAATTTTATTATTAGTTTGAAATAAATAAATATCATTACATTCATAATAATACACATAATGATACAAAAAGTGATTTTTCGAAAACAAAGAAAACTTGTTTTATTTAATGAAATTTGTAATTAAATAATGAAAAAAATATTTTATAATGATATTTTTTATGTATTTGAAAAATTATAAAACTTTTATAATTTATTGCATTTCAATGTTATTAGAATATCGATATTATAAATGATTATTTCAAACATAATAATGAATATATGATTTATCGAATATGATTTATGAATAGTGAACAATGAATAATGAAAGTATATTTCTCTATATATATAATTATATATATATATATATATGTATATATAGAAATAAATTCATATATTTATATATATATCTATAATTTATTTGAATTTTTGCTTGTCGTAAGTTCTTACTACGTAATAAAAAAATTGCAATTATTGGTTTCAAGTGTGATATCCTATCAAACAAATCGTAAGTTGGCTATGGATTAGCGCGGCAAACTCGGAGTTTAATCAGTATCACAGCAACGTCTGTACAGTACGGAGTTTTTAAATAGAAGAAATCAAAAACTACTTTGAATTGAAGACTACTGTGAATTTAAAATTATA
>NW_006264070.1:0-12767 GCF_000469605.1 Apis dorsata
TTCAGAGATTCCGAGAATTTGACGTCATTTCTTGGAAAAAATTTTTGATCGACCTCCTATCATATCATGTTCTCCTAATACAAAATCGAATTTTTGGACAAGAGTTTGGTTCGCTTGAAGTTTACTCGGAAATTTCCAAGAATTTGACGTCAGTTCCAAGAACTTTAAAAATTCTCGGAATTTGTCGCCAGTTCCAGGAATTTTAGAATTTCTCAGAATTTGACGTTATTTCCAAGAATTTCAGAGATTCCTAGAATTTGACGTCATTTCTTGGAAAAAATTTTCGATCGACCTCCTATCATATCATGTTCTCCTAATACAAAATCGCATTTTTGGACTAAAATTTTTCCATCATCGAGGAATTTTGGCATTCATCTTTTTTGTTTAATAACTCCTTTATTCTTCGAGATATTAAAAAATGCTTGGAATAAAAGTTGAATTGTTTCGAAAGGACTATAATCTGGTGCCCTTATTTTTTTAATAGATGACCTCATAAAAAAATTATCAACGTCAACTTTTTTTTTTAAACGGCATCGTATAATTTTTAATGCATCTGGTAATGTATCATTGCATTATCTATAAAAAATATTTGTTCATATATGTCGAAGAATGTTTTAATTTTGAAGATAAATATAATTAAATTTTTCTTATGCTAATAAATTATGGTTCTAAATAGTTTAATATTCTTTTATAGCGAATAATATGCTGTGTTTACTTTTGCATATTATAATATATAATTTTGTTAATTTTTTTATAAAAATATTAATTGATAAGAAATGAAAGATTTATGAAGTTTTTGAAAATATACTTACCTTGATACTTACCTTGATACTTACCTTGATACTTGGTACTTACCTTGATATTTATCTTTGGCTGTAATTTCTTGAGTAACATACATTTTTTCAACATTTTACTTAATTCTAATTATTATTAAGTTTACTTACTTGTTATATACTTACTTATTTCAGCAATAAATTGTATGGTAATATTGTGTTAGACACTGCAATTGTATGAGTTTATGAGAATGGTAATTTTTGTTGAATTTCATTAGATTTCATTAAAATTGATCTATAATATCATATGAAAATTATATTATTAAAATTTTTATGATTTTTAAACATGTATAAACTTTGTACTTACCTCTGAAATAATATAAAAATTTATTTTTCTCTTGAAGATCATATTGAGATTAAATTCATATTCAAAAATTTCGTTCGTTTAATCCATTTCTTGAAAAATTCCACGAATTTAACGCTAACTCCAAGAATTTTTGAATAATTTCATGAAACGTAATATTTCTATTAAAAATTTATTATTATTATTTCGCGTTTGCTAATAAAAATTTGTTTAAAAATTATTTGCTTGATTAGCTAGATAAAATTTTTATAAATTTCTAGATTCAATCTAGACAAAATTGAGACAAGATTAGTTTGAAATATAATATAAATGTTTTAAAAGATATATTTTATTGATTGTTAAATTCTTGTGAGAATTTTCTTTCCAACTTGAAATCTGTTTTAATATTAGTATATTTTTTATGTTTTCAAATCTAAAGAAATATTCTAATATATCTTTTAAATTTATTCAAACCTCTTTCTTTGAATTTTTTAATCAATTACCTATATACTAAATAAAATATAAAATAGATAGAAATTACAAAATATTTCTAAGTAATTCATCATATCGTAAAATGATGGTGTTTTACACTAGAGAACCATTCCCTGTATCCTATGTTACTTTTAAGGCACCACTGTACCGAAACTAGCAGGCGCCGTAAACTTTTCCGCGTGGCTTACCGCATTACGTGCCGGAATAAGCGGCTTATTGAATTCCGGGGCGCTGAACCAAAAGGGGTGGCCCCGGTACCCCTGTTCAAAACTTCCGCTCGTTTAATCGTATCGGGGTCCTCTCTTGTTTTGAGGTTAGTAACTCAATTGGTCACTATTTTATCAATAATGGATCGAGAAAAAATTCTTGAACATATTTTGCAATCTTGATTGCAATTAAAATACCAATGATTTAATAGAATAATTTTTTAAAGTTTAGACATGAAAAGAAACATGATGAAACTTGATTGCTGCTGTTTGAACAATTGTAATGGAATTAATTGAATGTTGGTAATTGAAGAAGAAAAGATGAAATGTACTGAAACATAATAAATAAAGGAATATTATATTTTCGTGTTTTTACAAGAATTGATCTTTTAATGTATAAGTATCAGTAAAAATTAAGATGAAAATGTTAATAAGATATAAAATTCTGTATATATCTTATCGTTAAATTTAAATGAGAAAGAAATATAAATTAATTTTAATATTAATTTTTGCTTGATTGAAAAAATTAAAAATTCGAATTGTATAATAGAAGAGAAATATCAAATTGTACTGTTTTTCAATCCTTTCTCTATTTAAATAAATTGAACAGAGTTATTGATTCAAAAGGTACTATATCCTTATATGAAAGTAATAATTCGTTAGTAAATTTTCCATTTATTACATATATTTTTCTATCTTCGATCCAGAAAGGATTCGATCACTCGATATTGCCAATAGCGTAACAAATTCCTCCCTTATAAATTAATATTGCGATAACCCCGAATGAAACGTGTCTGTCGTTTCGTTGCAAACGTAGAATCGGGATAAATCCTGCTGAGATTATTAAGAGATTTATTGGAACGGTCGGATCGAATCCAATAATTGATTTCGCTGTAGAAGAAATGGAAATCTGATACTATTTGAATTATTAATCGAGGTGCGATATGGCGATATTCTTTTTAAGAGGGGGGAGATAAAAGGGGGCCGAGGTCGTGATTGTGGTTAAGCGCGTCGAACAGAGGGATGGAAGCCAGATGAAAGATTAGAAAAGGGTGAAGAAGAAGGTTCGTTTGACGAGCGAGAGCAAACCGCAATATAACTTTAATGGTTTGTTAACAAAGATGGAGATATTAGGGGCCGTTTGCCTGCCAGAAGCGGGCTCGGATGAGAAGTCATAGAAACTCTTAGAAACGTAGCCGTTTCCCTGTTTGCCAAATGACTTCCCATCTTTATTTCATCTGTAAAGGGACGTTTCTTCAACTTCATCAGACGTTGGAATGATTATGATTTGAGATAGAGTGCGGTCGTGCAACGTTTATGAAAGACAGTAACATCTGATAAGAAAAGATGCGCTATAAAAGAAAATGACTTTAACATTTGTTATTGTTACTCATCTCGAATGAATTGTAACATTTGTAACATTTGATGCACACTGTAATTTTGAAATATTTTCAAAAATTAATGATTATTCGTTTATTTGCATAAAGTAAGATATAAAATTTATTTGTGTGAATTCGTGAAAAGATTACAGATATTTTTTAAAATATATATTGAAATTTCGAATGTTATTAGCTTCACAACATCTAATTAATGCTCATTAAAACGATCGTGAAATATCTTAAACAAACTAATTGCCATCAAAATGTTATTAATGTTTTGAAATTCTGATGATATTGAAAGATACCAAATTAGCAATTCATCAGATAAAATAATAATATATTAATATTCGAAACTACATTTTAAACTACAATTAATAATTACAAAATGATTTTAATAATGATCACAAATCAGTATTCTACAATTGTAATATTATTCAAATTTATTTATAAGAGAATAAATATCCAATAAAATTTATAAATGTAATTTTGACCATTAATTTGATCAAAGTTTTGACTTTGTATCTTTTCATATATTGAATACAATTTTGTCTAGAATTTACAACAAAATGATATAAATTCTGAACACTTTGTAATTTAAAATTTTATTTTATTTGACACCATTACGAAAAATTGTTCATCAATATTTCGTTAAAAAAATAAAAAAGGATTCGAATATTTTTGTTATCCACTGTATATATAATGAAGAAAGAAATTATTTTTTGACAAGTAGAAATTAGATCGCAATGGTGCTGTTAAAACACGCGGTGGCAAATAACTCATCGTGCGGTGAAAAGTTCATTGTGATTACGTTGTACGAACAAGCCGACCGGAGCTTTTCACGAAAACTGAATGGAATTAATTCAACGGAATCGGGATCGTTAAGGAGGATTAAATCGTTTTCACGGCGGCGGCGACGAAGAATCCATTCCATAATCTCGGCGACGGTCGATGCCGCAATTTATTTGATAAATCAATGGGGTGGTTCCTAAAATGTTCGCTCACCTCGATCTAGGTGGCCGTGAAGCAATTAAGAATCATGATTAACGACCATCCGAACGTAACTCCTGGGAAAGTTTGACCTGACCAGCGTTTTGTTCAACGTGGCCTGATACCGGTTAAGTGTATTTACAGCGGTGGCCATAAGTTATATTTCACGAATATCGATGATATTTTTGTGTTTCGATCAAAAAATAATTGAGGATTGAACGTAAAAAGAGCTGAAATTTACAAGGAATAATTTTTATCATTATCAAATGAACACGTTATTATACAACATTCATAAAATTTTCTTTATTAATTTATTAAAATAAAAAAGAAAGAACCATTTAAATCAAATTCCGCATCCTTTATCGCAAAGAAATTCTGAATATCGTTCAAATTCGTCGATCATTTTGTAAAGTTAGCGATTTCCGCCCCATATTGCCCTCGCATTACGATACACACTCTCTCCATTGGCCGAAAGAAATCTCGGGATCTTTTCAAGCCGAAAACTCGTGCGTGGTTGTTCACGAAATTCTTTCACCTGCATGAAACGAAAAGTAATCACTTCGAAACGCTTGAAGCGAGCCTTTTGTAAATCCCCTCTCCCGCCCATGCTCCCATCGATCTCATTCATTCGAATCGGGCAACAGAGGATAAAGCAGAATCTCTTCGAGAGAGGAGTGGCTTTCCCGCATTCGAATCAAAGTTGAAGTATCCGATTTCTCTTCTCTCGCGAGATCCCCCGCTATCTCTCTCTCTCTCTCTCTCTCTCTCTCTTATATCCGTAGAATTCGCATTAATCATTAGCGGCGCACAAGCATGGGGAAAGCATTCGGGAGGAAGAGAAGACACGTGAATACGGGCGGTATAGAGGGCGCGCATTTAAGACTCGGTGAAAGACTCGGCGAGGAGGAAATGGCATGGCACGAGGAAGCGAGGAAAAACACGAAGCATAGAGGAGGAGAGGACCGAGGAGGCGATTCACGCGATTCCGCGTGTCCCCTTATGAAAACGAGGCATTTGAAGGTTGGAGGGTTTCCGGAAAAAGAAGGATATCAGGGAATCTATTTGCCCGGCCTCTCACTCTTCTCAGCCAGTGGTGTCTCATTAAAATGCTAGCCTCATTTTCTTTGAAACGAGCCCGACTCCTGTTCCCGTCCAGCCTGGGTCCAGCGCCTGATGTAGCGCGCCTCCTCGGAGCGTGCCCCGGCTTTGCCCTATCGTCTTCGTAGTTCAACAAAGTGGGAAATGAAGCGGGGCAAACGTCACAAAGAGAGATGGCAAATACGACAAGCTCCATCCAGCCGGCCAGGTGAGCAAGAGATTGGGGCCCCTGCCATCCCATCCGGCCAAACCAAATGACGGACAAACGTCGCCCGTCCGCGTTGAATCGTCCGCGGGCCTGGCCTGGAATTACTCATTCTATGAATAACCAGACGAGCCTGGTTAACATCCGGCTAACTAGCAGCTATCTCTGGCCTCTGGAAAGATGATTGGTTGGCAGGCCGTTGGTCGAGGCCTTCGGCTTTCCTAGCTTCTGCCTGGATAGCCGAGGGGGATGAGATATGAAAAAGCAAGTGAATTACACTACGGTGCCTCATTCTGCGATTCATATTCTACCCTCGAATATGAGTAAACAATGGGCGAAAGGGATAGGAGGTAATATGTACGAGAACGATTGGATAATAACCGATGAAGGCAGTAGAAGGATGTAGGGATGAAATTAAATTTAATAAAGGATTTGATCGAGAAAAGGAATATGTGTAGAGTAGATGGTTAGAAATGTAGATTGATTGATTATTTTTTTTTATCAGATATGAGTCATAAGTTTGTTACTAAAATTTCTACATTTATAATTTCCAAATATAAAAAGAATATATTGTTTCATATAACGAGAAGCAATTAATGGAAGAATTAAACGAAGCTAGAACGAAGTATAAAAAATGTAATTCGTTCTGTTTCCTAGTTGCATACAGATTCTTCTGTTTATTGTGCGCATCCCGATAATAGGAAAGAAATAAGAAATTCAAGCGTGCTCAGAAACATTAACAAGATACTTATGGTTTCTATTTCTATTTAGCTAAACTTTACTCCTCTTTCACGTTCGCGTAATTTTTTAACAAGCAATTACAGAGGAAAGAAAACTTAAATTTTCGTTTAAATTACTCACTGAAGATAATTATTCTTAGCATCATATAAAAATATTTATTAAACAAATATTATTCAATTTCAACTTATAATAATTTATATAATTTTATTAAGCAGCACAATTCAATCAATTAGGAAATAGAATATTATAATTTTCAATTATATTTTACATCTGATTGCTCATCTGTAAATTTAATTTTTAATGCGATATAATTCATAGAAATGATTACTTTAAACAATTATTGATTATAATTACTTTCAATCGTCAATGCAATATAGATTCAATCATAGACATGGCCATTTTCAGATCATTTCGTCAAAAGTTTTACTTTCGAATCGCACGTCTCGCAAAAATAAGAACGAAGATAATCGCGAAAACTTAAAGCAAAATCGTTCTACAAATCTTCTCATTAAGAGTCTAATTGCTCATCCCTTGTTCAGAAGTATATAACTTGATAAAACATATCGTATCGTGGTACAAGCGTGTCTTCCATGCTCCTTTTATGCGAGCATTAATCTTCCGGTCCGTAAATTTTTCAACGCCTCCACCATCGGATTCGAGGTGTTCTTAACGTTAACGAGTTGCCCTACGTGTGCAAATAATTATTCATCTTGCGCAATTTATCCGTTCGTGCCTTCATCGAGACACTTTCCACGTACTTAATATATGAAGTGGATTTAATATAAATTGAAAGTGAGGACGAGGAGGTTTGCGTGGAATTTCGTGAGTGGTTCGTTCCTCCGAGAGTTTAACACGTTTGGTGGACGAGGTGCGAAGTGCTGACGGTCTACAAAATTTATTTTGAATAATATTTTTTTTTTTATTTAAAGCTACGTTTTAAAAACAAATTTGAATGCTTGTTAAATACACGTGAATTCATCTAACTCTTGATTGGCTAAAAGTTGATAATCGACAGGAGGTTGTTTTGTACACAAAAATAAATAAAAAGTGTAACAACAACATAGTTTTTCTATTTGAGAGGTTATTTTTCAGGAACACGTACCAAACTAATTTTTGATCGAACGTTCAAAATCGTTTTCCTGAAAAAAAATGAGGATTTAAACAAAAAAATATTTATTCTGCAAAAATATTTATTTCCACGCGTGGAAATTGATTTATTTTTATCAATTCTCTGCTTTTTTTTTAAATAAATATCTATGTAGTATGTATGTACTTACAAACATCAACTCAACTAAAATATATGATTGTCACTAATCTAGCTTTAAAACGAAGCTTAATTTTAGATAATATCTTTCTTTCAAAAACTTCATACTCGTATCAACTTATGGATCAAGTATTGACACTTAACATCTACCTAATATTATTAAAAATACTATTTCCATAAAAATTGCATTTACGAACGAAAATAAAACATTCATAATTTCCACCAAAGCTTAATATTTTTACTCAAAGATTCATAACCAAAACGGTTGGAAAAAAATACTCTTACGAAACAGCTTGGTCTGTGTAACGATGCATTGGCCAGGGATAGGCGGTGTGGCGGATGAAGAAAAGAAGATTGTAAGAGAAGGATGACGTAGAGAAGAGTCTGAGACTCGTGAAGGGGACCGTTATAGGAGCACTTCCGGCGTGTTGACACTGCAACCAGTTGACCCGGTTGGTTCAAAGAGAAACAAGCAACCCTGATCGCTGTTCCTGATAGTGGCAATAGAGTCTAGATTACTTCAGCGGTGCTCACGCCTATTCGCCATTGTCGGGTCGAATGGTTGCATGGACGAATTTCTTTCATCGCGGTCTTTCGCACGAGTCATGTAAGCACCTCTGCGCCGACGATCGCTGGCAGCGCTGCAGTCGAGTGCATAATCTGAAATGCATGCATCTACACGAACTCAAAATGGCGCGGTAGCCCTCGTTCGTTTGATCTACTCTCTTCGTAGATTCGACGTGGTTCCGCGCGTGAACGAGCCGCTCTGTGCGTTGAATCGCACGGCAATTAGCATCATTGACGTGAAGGTTTACCGTGAATTTTCAAGAGGAAGAGTCTGCAAGAAATTTTGATCAGTCATTTTAAATATTTAACGTGTATTATCATTAGAAACGTTGAAATAAGCGAATAATTATGATAATCAATCTGAATTGTGTATAAATCGTGAAATATGAAATATTTTAATGAATTTATAAGTATATATTTAAGTGAAAATTTTTTAAATTAACATTTTAATAAAGAAGGTATTGGTATTCTTGATATATATTTTTATATTCTCCAATTTTAATATCGTATGCTGATTTGAATTATATCTAGCATAATTCCATTTGTTATTAATTGGATTTTAATGACTTAGTCATATATTCAAATTGATATAACTTTAACAAATTTATATCATAATTTATCGCACAAATATTTTTAAGACAAAATAAAAAATTCTTACACTCATTTTAAATGAAGAAAAGAAGTTCAATTTTTAATTTTCTTTATAAATATAATTAGTAATTTAGATTTTAGTAATGTCGAAAGTTAAATGATATGTGTTAAATTATTTATTGAATTAATAACGTTTAAGATATATTGCTGAACTTTGATGCAGAGAAACATACAATTCGATTCTCGTAGGTGATGGTACATGTTTTTACTTGGAAGTATAAGAAAAGTTTCTAAGAGCAATCTTGCTTTCCACTTACTTGTACACCTTATAAACTTGTTCAAACTGATGGGCTAATTTTCGAACAACCTCCATGTACAGAATGAAATCTCGTTTAAAAAGTGGGATTTATTTTTCTTTTAATTATAAATAAAAAGGTATAGTATATATATAAGAAAATTTTTAATCATAAATTTTTAATCATTAAGTCTTTTTTACAAGACATCAATCCATTTGATTGTAATTTATATCTTTTACAATGCAATTAATGTATCCATTTTAATTTTATTGCTATTAATTTATTATAATATATTTTTAATGAAAGTTAATCTTTTATCCCATTTCTTACTTATATCTTTTCATTGTTGTCATAATAATTTATCGAAAGAAATTTTCGTGAATTTTTTTATAGAGTATATCTTATTTCTTGAATAAAAGTTGTGAGATGAACAATGGATCTAAGGAACGAAGAACCTTTAAGAGATACTGCAATGAAGAATGAAATTAATTGTGTGCTCGACTGCAATTGTCGTAATCTCCAGATCAGAATTTTTTCTTCTTTATTATGCTTTAAAGATATATATTTATAATTAAAATACTGTGCACTCTGTCTAAGAAATTATCCAGATATTAAATTAGTTTTAAGAAAGTAAAGTTGGAAGTAATAACACTTCATAAGAATAACATTTCAATAAATGAAATAACTTTATATAATTCTTCTTTTCATTCTAATTACTTTATTCATATTTATCCAAAAAAAACTTGATGGAAAAAAATTGATAAACATTCGCAGTCCAATTATAAATAAACTGCAATGTAATTAAATTATGTAAAATAATATCTTTCATCGTTACTACATACGTATTCTTATCATACTATTTTCTATCATTACTATTTTCTATCATTACTATTTTCTTAACTATAATGTAATTCTTTCGTGATTCAGATTCAAATTATTTCAGCAGAAAAAGAAAATTACAATTGCTATCATCAGTTATCGAATAAACTTCAACAATCACGAGCTTCCTCTCGACGAGAAGTTGTAACGAAAAATAGTCGATGGTCCCAAGGAAAAGCTGTTCAACCAACAACTGCACGAAGGAATGATTTCTTCGAGGAACTCGCGAATTCGGCCAAGGAAGGAAGAAAACTCGAGGGAAACATGTTACGAGAAGTTCGTTCTCTCCCTCTCTCTCTCTCTTTCTCTCGAGCTGGCATAAATCTTTGCACGACCTCGAAACTTCGTCTTATGAGTTACCACATGGAAGATGATGTATCGTGATGGCATATAGATGTGGTTTTGCCCGATAAAAGATGTAATTGGGACCCAAGATCGAGCGAGCAACAATATTCCAACAACAAACGATGATCGATCATTTTGTCCAGCTTGTTCAATTATATATACGTGTCTTATTCTCGTGTACACCCTAGACACGTGTATTCCGTAATTGAAAAACTTGTACAGGGACTCGATTTCTTTCTCGAAATGTCTTGCGTCCCACCAGGCGCTACGTGGAATAATTTTACGCGATCTCGAGCACGGAATCCTCTACTTGGGATCGATTATTCCTTTGAGACAAGTTTCACCTCGTGATAGTGCCTGCTTTATCGTTCAACCCGAATGGAGGAGATTGTGTGAATTTTTTACAACTTGGTTAATGGAAACTAAAGAAACGTTCAAGTTTTCTTCCTTTTTAAAGTTATTGTTCGTTTCATTTTTTTTCTTTTTCTTTTTTTTTAATTTTGGAAATGATATTTCGGTGGTTTGCACTGATTCGTTTATATCAAGTGATTTTATAATTTTTTTCAATTCTTAAGGAACTTGTTTGTTTCGTTGAATTAATTGATAATTATTATTCGTGGGATTTTGTTTGACAATTGAAACATTTGTCAAGAAAGTGAAGTGTACAGATATCCTCCAGTTGTTGAACTAATTGAATTTTATTGAAAAATTCTCCTCTTTCATCGAGTTTCAGGTCTTTCATCGAGTTTTAGATCTTTCAATAGTTGGTTTTCAACGATCATTCGTCTTCTACGTCTAACAAGATCAATTATTCTTACGGCGAAAGTTTCTTCTCGTGTCAGTAATAGCAGTTCCGTAACAGTTCTTCCGTTTCTGTCAAATCTTTCATCATAGATAATTAATTGAATTAAACGTGAATATCTAGATTTTTTTTCAAGTCATGACAAAAATCAATTAAATCCAGTTTCAAAAAATAATCATATAATATATATTTCTTTCAAGTTTTCCAAATTAAAATTTTATTTTAAATAAAATTCATTAATTAGGATTATTGATAAAATAGGAAAAATAATGGATACGTCGTGAAAACATTACATTTTAAAACTTCAAACAAAATTGAAAACTTGATCAACTTTGTAATCAATTTTTTTTTTATTTCATCCCCTTGTAAATATCTTAATACAAGAATGTATAGTTACCGGAATGTCAACAAAATTTGTCTTTGATTCTTCGATTAAAAGCAGGGTACCAGATCTGTAAAGCAGCATCTCTCTGACGTTTCTCATTAGCCTAACAGTTACTCGTTAACCGAAAGTTGAGACCTTTGAGAATCACACCGGCTTTAGCTTTGTTTGCACGATAAAAATGCGTTCGCGTTTACGATCACTTTGTCGAGCGACAGTGCATGTGTTCGACACGGGAACGAGCACGATGAAAATGTTCGTGTCCTCAGTTGCTTTATCTCGTGTATTTTCGAAACGACATGAGGCATGGGTTCGAAACAATTAACGTGGAAAAAACTCGTTGATATAAAAATCCTCGCCCTTTGGGAATACGTTTTCACAAGTGGTCTAATGTGAATCAATGAGTTATGAAATAAATTCGTTTCATAAAAATATTCGTAATTTTAGAAACGGTATTCATATCTATTATTGTGTTTCTGAATTATTTTTTTCAGTATGATAAATTATTATCATTTATTCTATTGAAAATCTAAAATATTTATCTTTCTTTCCAAAAACAATTTCTTAAGCTTATAATATTCGATTTGGTTTAATTTTTTTGTATAAATGTAAATTGTACTTATATCTCTTTTTTGGATATATCTTATGCAGAAAATGCGATACTATTTAATTGTTGCTATTTTCCTTGAGACAATATATTGATTCACTAACAAAATTGGATTGTCAAGATTAAAATATTTAAATATTAAACTATATTATAGCATAGATCTTCGTTACTATAACTACCAGAATAAATATTTTGTGAAAATTTTTTCACAAAGGTATTATATTTTTCTTTAATAACCTGTCAAAATTAAATGACACAAAATAATGATTAAAATTAAAAACAACACCATGCCAAAAAAATTCTCAAAATTATTACCAAATAAACATTTCTCCAACGAATCCAAAAACCTCTTAAAACGGTTCATCCACCAAGAAATATGTATACTCTGGCAACATTATCAGCATGCTCGACGAAATACAAAAGCAGCTTGTCCCAAAATTCGGCCTGGCGCCATTTAAATCGTTCGCCACCCCCTTTAAAAAGACAATTGCCCGACTTATCGTCATAATCGTGATACACGGGATCCGGTATCGCGAGTCGGTCGGCATTTTCGAAGGTTTACCAGAGGAATCTGACATTTGTACGGGGACAATATGAGGACGAAGACCACGATTAAGCGGCAAAGTGGCGGTATTCAGGCGGCGGTAACCTCGAAACAAGGACATCAGCTGGATCTTTGGTTCCGTTTCGACTAGTCGTGTCAAGCGGGTCTATATCTCAGTCTATTGGTCCCGCCACTCGAGGAATGGGGGCACAATGGACTTGGCAAAGCCGACGAAAAGAGCCGGAAGGACGATGGCTGGGTGCAGC
>NW_006264070.1:12832-18445 GCF_000469605.1 Apis dorsata
CGTGGATCTGCACGAATTCCCGGAGTTTCGAGCTGTTGGAACAATGGCAACTTGTCCTCTTCTCCCTCCGTGCTCACTGCTGGATTAGGCGAGGGAACGTCTGTCCTCGGTATACGTGGCTGATAAATAGTTCCTCCTTCTTCGTATAATTCCGGGGATCCACGTAGTATTGGGCTGCGTTGCGAAATGGCCGAGCGAGAGAGGCAGCGGTACCTGAAACCGCGTAAATCGGCGCAAAGCCCTCGCTGAAATTGTTTCGACGATGAAAAAAAAAAGAAAAAAAGGAAGAAGGAAAAGAACGGCTTCGCTAGTGGCGTCTTGAAGAGGGCGGTGCAATGAAAGGACAGAATTGCAGAACTGGGGACTAACAGATTGCTGGCTTACGCGCGATGCATCGTCGAGAAGGGATGGTACTATGGGGGCAAGGTTTTTTATTACCTGATGGAAGCCGGCACGATCGATTTGATCCACGGTTATACGTAGAGATGACGTAGTAAGTTTTGTGAGAAGAGCAGAAATTTGATTGTTCTTCGTTTACTCTTGCTTTTGCGTGATTAAAAGTTTGAATGTTATTTTGGAAAAGAAAAATATGATACTGGTAAAAAAAAAAAAAAAGTGTCATTTTAATCAATTATATATTAGTATAATTAGTATTAGACATTCTATTTCTTTTATAAGATGAAGAAATTTCGAACGAAATTTAGAACACTTTATAGATTAAGTAAATTAATACACTATGAAATAAATAAAAAATATGGATCGACTATTATTCATTGTTGAAGAAAATTCCGATAAATTGGTATGCGAGAGATTCATGGAGACTAATATTATCGTGAATGTCCGCTCGAATATGTTTTACTTAATTAACCGAAATAATTACTTGCAATATTTCTATATTTTGATTAAATTTTGTTCTTTGAATTAAATTATTACACTACATTTATTTAATACAATAATTTGATATGATTACTTTTATAATCATTAATTTATCACCATTTATGAAACAATTAGTTTTATTATTTAATTTTCATGTTTCTATCCTCACAAGTGCATAATTTAAATCTTTCATTTAATATAAATAATTAATTTCGAAACTTCATTGAAAACTTCATTTGAAATAAAATATATTTTGGATTGATTTTGATATAAAAGTCGAAGGATAATTTGCAGCATTAGTTACGAGATAATCGAAAAACAAATAATTTGTCTATCATCAATTTCAAAATAATAAAAAAAAAACAATAAATTTTTTAAAATAATCATAGAATGATCTCAGCTAAAAATTTCAAAATTCTTCATCTTGAATTTAAAACAAAGCAAGCAGTTATCAAATAACAAATACTTCCATCAGATATCAAGTTGACATCTAAACAAAAAAATTGATAACCCCGCTTTCATTCTAAAGACCATAACTCATGTTTTAACGCTCGAGTTTTTTTATCCAGTTATTTAATCGTTGCAACTAGAATAGTGAAAAACATGGAATCGAAAGATAAAAGCCAATAAATAGAACGACCTATCGAGAGAGTAATATTTTTTCGAGCATCAATAACGAAGAATCGAGGAAAAATGACTACATTTTAGGAGAACACAGTATCTTATCGTAAGAAGATCAACGTTCGTCAGGTCTCTATAAATTCTAGAAAGGTAGACTAGCCAATACCGAGAGCTCGAGTCACAAGCTCTGAGCTTGCGAAATGCCGTTTGCGAGCTGATTAATGGACCAGGCTTATGTACCGCAGGCCTTCATCCACTTCAACATCGAGGGCCATCGACTCGAACATTCATCCTCTCGAGCATCTTCGTAATGTGCGTTGGTAGAAGACGATAAGTTAAAAACAGCAGAAAAAGACCGATAACGATGCTGGCCAATTGTCTGTCAATGTATTGAAAAATAAATGAAACTTATGCTTGAAAGAGATTTCTCTTGGATATAAAATTTAAAATCTCAAAAAGATATTAAATTATTAAAATAATTTGTGCAATTTATTTAATTTATTAATATTTAATTAATAATTATTAATCGCTTTTGTCAACGATAAATATTTTTGAAAAGATAAGAAAATTTTTTAAATAATTAAAGATATTTTTAAATTTTTATGCAGGAAGTGATAATACGAATATAATTAGAAATTCATATCAAAGAGCCGAGAATATTTTACTACTAACGGATATAAAATGAAGTAAGTTATGAGCTTAGTTAGCATTATACATATATGTGAATAATGAAATTAAAAATTTCTCTTTGATAAAAAATTCTGGAAAATATTAGATATATACTGAATATAAATGTGAAAATTAATGGGATACACGTTACTTGATTATAATGAAATACTAAAAAGCGATTAAGAATATATATAAATAAAATCTACGAGCTAAATGATTAGTTTATTATTTTATTCCCAAAAATTTTTTAAATTCTCCTACGTTCTTGGATATCTTACACTTATTATTACACTTGCACTTGAATATCTTACAAATTTTACCCTTACAGATAATAATATATCAAAAACAATCTGATTAAGTACGATATTCTACTTGCATCTGGCACAAAAAAATTGACAGTAACAACAAAAAAGAACTTTGTAAAAAAAATATATGTTTATTATCAAAAATCAGTATCCCCCATCTCTTAAAAAAAAATCTCTAACCGGTGAAATGCATTGGTTTGGACTAGCCACGGGGTGTTATCACTTGGTCCGGATATAATCCGACACGCGGCAACGGAACGATCAAGGGGAAGAACGAAAAATGAAATTTCGGATTATCGTCTGTCCTTGTGGATGTACTGAGGAGTGGCCGTGAGCGAAACAATTTCCTCGCTTTTCGCGACTGTCTGCGAAAAGAGGCGATAGGAGAGCTCGACGTCGGCAGGACATCCGGGCATAACTCGAGCGTAATCGTACCCTGGATAACTGGCTATCCGCTAGAAACCGGATAATTCCACGCTCTTCCTGCATTTCGTCCCAGACCACTTTCTCGTTCGAGAGGCGAATTGGCTGGTTTAAAAGGGGCGTAAGGGATGGGGGCGAAATGAGAGATAAAAACTACGCGAGAATGATCCTCTTACGGGGGAGGGAGGAGGAGGAAGAGGAAGAGGAGGAGGAAGGGGATAGGGGGACAGTGACAACGATGCGAAAAAAAAAGAGATAAAATGGGGAAGTGAAAGGGAGAGGAGGATCGTAGAGAGAGGGAAATAAGAGAGATGCAAAGGAAAGAGGAAAAGGCAACCTTTGTTACAAACAATAAAGATTTAATGTTGTGCATCCGAATCGAGCTGAGAGGCTGCCATGATCTTGCTTTTTAACTTGGTTCTGTATGAGCAAATACGGATGCGATGCAACGGATCGTGAAAATGTTTAGATGACACGTTGAAGAACGGTTTATTTATTTCTCTAAATCTCTGATATGACAGACAGAACATGTTTAAGCTTTTAGTTATTCATATTCATTTCCCGTAATTTTTATTGTATTTGAAAATTGTTTAAGTAATAGACATATTACAAAATATTGATAGAAGTTGAAGATGAATACAAGAAGTAAAATCTTTTTATCGTTAATCAAGACAGAAGGATGAATTGAAATGAATCATATTAATGTTATATATGTACAGCTTAAAATATTTACATCCAAATTATAATTGAAATGGAGATAGGATTGAAATTATGATATCCTCATTTCATGGAAAATAAAACATACGATTAAAACAGAGACATAATCAGTTGAATAACTTCAAATTCGTTATTTATTGATAAATTTGTTGCCGCATTAACTGTAATAAATTAATCAGATTAACCCTAATGAATTTGTATAATTATCGACATTATATTCACGTATAAAATTTAATAATCGTATTAAATTTAATAAAATACAAAATTATGTGCATTTATTCATTATAATATTGATATCTGATTCTTATATAATCTTTCTATTTGTCTGAATTATAAAATGTATTTATAATTACTGATCTGATTATATATATTTATGTACTGTAAATTTGAAATTAACAATTTTCCTTTTTTTTTCAAGATTTGAAAAATTTATTGTTCGTTTATATCATATCAAATTGTATCAAATAAAAATATTTGTACAAATTGAAAAATTTATACGAATAATCTATATTATACAATCCAAGAAAATTATACATCCTTGCCCAATTGTAATTCCATTTTGCTTCTTTAAAAATTCATAGATATCGTTTTATGACGGCTATTTCATTTTCATTGAACAAGACAGTGTTAGCTTTAAGCGGATAGGAAAGATCATAAACAAAAGCTTCTCTCCCGGTTTTTATTTCTCTTTTTTTTTTTTTTTATTGCTCGTCGACCAATGAACGGCTCGTTTACATCGCTGAACGATTCAATTCATAAAATGGCGAAGGGCCGTGCAAAACTGAGGGAAAATAAACGGCAAGAAGGCGGAGGGGGGTCGAGTTTACCAGGTTAACCGGAACTGGAGTGTCCTCGAGGAGGATCTCATCAAAACGTAATTGAACAAACTATGCCCGTCTCTGTGCAAACTTTCTCTTCTTTTACGGTGGCGATCGTGATGAACTTATGTTCTGTTCTTGAAGAAAGGCAGCATAAATATTACTTAGACCGTAAATGACTCTTCCTTGTTCAGATGCAAAAACTCAAAGCAAAGGAGATACGAGAGAGAAAGAAAGGGAGAGAGAAAAAAAAATACACAGAGAGAATGGAGGTAAACGTTTCGAGAGTTGAAAGTCAAGAATTTACTTTTATCTCGATGAAAAATTACCTGTGCGTAATTGTGATATTAAGCTTCGTCGAGCGGATAGGAAATATAAATTATTTTGTTACTTTTACGGATGAAGAATATTTTAATTTCTTCGATTGTCATTTTATTCCATTCAAAATTATTCTTATTTGTGAAAAATTTGAAGAATAATCAAAATTTGAGATAAAATTAGAAAAATATACAGATACCTATAAAAAAACAATAAATTTCATATTATTATTTAATAATACGTATATTTATAAATATACGTATATTTATCTTTATAAATATACGTAATATACGTATAATTATAAAGATTTGACACTATGTGAAAGAAATGTAGAATTCAATAAAAAGAAATTTCATTGCAAAACAAGGTAATTTTAAATATTAATGTATCTAAAAATCTTGAAAAAAGTATTCATCAAAAATTTACATTAATTTCCAAGTACAAACAAATGGTTTCATTTCGTCAAATCCAAACGATCCAATAAAACGAGTTAATTCCTCTTCATTCGTGTAATCATTTCTAATTAAATTCAAGCCGAACGAAAATTTTCAGGAACACGAAAATAAATTTCGTGATGGTGGAAAAGAATGGTTCCGCAAAGCACCCGGCTAAAATCGATGTTAAACGCGCAGCTGATCGTAAAGCGATCATTCCTTTTTGCCCCGCGCAGTTTAACCAACGCTGCTGAAGCGAAAGGGCTGTCTGAGATGGGAGGAGGGGAGTGACAGAGGGAGAGGAGGCGAAATCGAGGTGCCCCCATAAATATTAATTGAGTCTCCATCGGTGTCGTCGTATGTAGGGACGTAGAATTTCCAACGAAGGTTCCAGTTCAGTAGAAAACGAAAATCCGCAAGCCGCAGGGCTAT
>NW_006264070.1:18516-21230 GCF_000469605.1 Apis dorsata
TTCTCAAGTTTCTGCGGCTGTCTCTGGCAACCACGGAATGACGAAGAGGGAGTGAAGAAGCTGGATGGCCTTTCCTTCCTCTTTCTTCTGTCCGCCTCAGTTACTTCAACTCACCCCTTCCGTTTTCTATTATGTTACGTATGTGTACATCGTTCTGAAACGTTCAACATGGACTGTCTCGTATCGTACAGGGAAAGATCCTGTCATCCAATCCTAGCGGCTTGGTGCATGGCCGGTTATTTAACCGAGTGATCATGATTTATCGATTTCCACGATATTTATGCGAAGCGTCATTTTTTTTATTTGATTAATGGATGAATTGGTACACGCAGACCTGGGTTAAAATGATATTTTGAGATAATAAATAAAAGTCATTTCAAAATATATATTTTTTTTTTCAATATGATAAATAACTGAATGAATAATGCATGCTCCTTTACAATATTTATTTAATGTTAAAAATTATTATTTGATTTTCCTCTTATTATATATGCATTATATTGTAGATATATTCTGCAAATATACTATATAATTTTCTTTGAAATCCTTTTTCGTTTAATCGTGTTTAATTTTCGAAAAATATATTTTTATGGATAAATACGTAATACGTATTTCGAATAATTATCTCAAATACTTATTCAAAAAATTATTAAATTTTAATTCGAAATAAACAAATTATTATATTTTATATTGATAATATATAATTAAAGGTATAGAAAATAGAAGGAAAATAGGGAAAAAGATTTTTCCTTAAATACCCAAAAAAATCATCCAATGATAACAAGAGAATAACGTCAATCATAATCTTTTTCACGACTACATATAGATCGCAGAAGATGGATAAAAATTTCAAACGAAATAGAGCAGAGAAAGGTCCCTTTAAAAGGTTCCGACTGCTCCAATCGAGTTTCAGAATACTCGGTCGATTCTTCTTCCATCAGGTGACAGGAAAAGTTACTTTCCCACGATCCTGAGAGCGATTGATCGCAGCACATGTGAACTCATGATCGCCAATCGTCCTCTCGCATTTCCTGATAGCGCATCGTGACGTGCGAGAGTGTGGGAGGAATTTTTCTGCAAAGATTACCGAACAAACGATAGGCGTTTTCGATCAATAATGCACCACCATGATCACGATCTCTCTTCAACGAGAGGCTATTTAATGAGTGGGACAGAGAGGTCGCAGTTTCACGTATTGCGTTCATCGCATTCCATGCAATGAGAAATAGACCGAGTCAATTCCCCAACTGCATTCCTTTGCAGCTAATGGTTAAATCGACTTGGCAAAACGTTCGTATGGAATGCGAATGCAGGAGGAAAAGAATAGCACGAAATAAGACAAAGTTTTCTTCAACGTGGAGGGAATCAATCTTTTGAAGGAATCTGAAAATATACAGAGAATTGATTCGATACTATGATTCTTCGAATTTGTGAGTCACCATTCCATTGTTCCATGGATTATTGGAGTTCTAAGTTCATGATTCGATATGTGTTTCATCATGAATATGTCTCGTCAAGCAAGAATGAGCAAAGTTTTAAAAAGTAAAACAAATTTTACATATGTATATATATATACATATAATACAGATATAAGAGTTTTTTTTTTAAGTATCGATCCTAAAATAAAACAAATAACTTTTTATTTGGACGAAACAGAGTACATAGTAGAAAACGAAATAAGTCAGACATCGTGTATTCCACATAGCACAGAATAATGAATAGCCAGATAAATTTTCATGTTATCATAAACGACATGTTCCAGTTGGAAATCTACAGGCTTAAAATCGTAAAACTTTCGTAAAAAAAAAAAAAAAAAAGGAAGAAGAATCTACAGAAACGAAAATATTCCACATGATTTTTCTTCCTTCTTTGGTATGAGGGTTGAAAAATTTACGAGAAGCAAGTTATGGCCTTTGGAAATTTTTCATCGTAAAACGCAGGAACAAATCATCGAGTTAGAATGCAACGAGAGAGGTACCATTTCCAACAATGTTTCCATAGTCGCACATACTCGACGCATGTATATTCATTCAAGGAATTTCCAGTGCAACCATCTTCGAATTTTCACATTCTGATCATTGCTGCAATTATTACGAGAGAACGATATTAGAGAAAACGATTCAATTAATGAGTTAATAAAATGCATAATTCAGCATTCAAATGTGGCTGATCTTTGTAAAAAGAAATAAAGATAAAATTTATTTTTAATATTTTAATCAATCTATCCATACTTTACTTTCATTTTAACTTATATAAAAGAAGAAGTGAGATAGTTACACGTGCAGCCAAAGGATCAAGAAACTTCGATGTAAGGAAAATGGTCCACGGTTTGTCTAATGGCAATAAAGCGCTATCTTGGCTTCCACTCCGAATCACTTAACGTCTGCGAGGATATTAAATCCTTAGACTTGGGGACGATTCGACTTATAAAACACTACTTTATCATCTACTATCGTCTACTTTACCAGTTACTTATACGACATTATCTTGGCTCTTCCTCATTAACTACCTCGTCACCATTTCCACTCCTTTTTCCATTTTGAGACTGGCCATCCGATGCAAACAACAAAGAAGGGACAAGGCGAGAGTCTTCTTTGATTCTTCTTCTTTTTTTCTTCCCCATACTAAAATTATCCTTCTTCTTTTTTTCTCATTTTAGCAAACGTCTTCGTTCCTTCTTTCTTTCTCTCTCTCTCTCTCTCTCTCTCTCTCTC
>NW_006264070.1:21276-22869 GCF_000469605.1 Apis dorsata
ACAACCGAATTAATTTCGATTCGATGCACGTACACGCTCGTAATCCGTTTATCTTGGCTACGAGTTGTTACATTGTAATTTAACCGACTGCTAAAGAAACTATGCTTGATCAGATATTGCATTTCCTCAGGATTTTATCCCCGTTTTTCTTTTTTCTTAATTCACAGATGAGTTTTTAACTCGTGATTGATTATGACATTATGCAACAATATCAATCGATTTTAATTGAAGTCTTCTTTTTTAGGTTTCAATAATTTTCTTGAAATCGTTCGAAAACATCACCTTCGAACGAAATTATCAAAAATTTCTGCCCCACGCACAATTTTTTTAAATTTACATCTGATCCATCTCGAAATGACATCGGGCATGCTTCTCGGGCAAAGTAGAAAGCTATTCGTTTGTCAGGAGTAGCGGTAACAATATTACCTTATCAAAGTTTATCCATGGCTCTAGTCAAGGCTGAAACTTTGAGCCGGGAAGAGGAAACACCCTAACGAAGTCGGCCGTCCACTTCTTGCAGATTGAACTTTCTCATCGTACTTTACTGATGAATATTCAGCTCTCTATATGTAAAAGTCGAGCGGGGAAAAAATGCGGGGAAGTTCGCCTAACCGAATGATGTTTTATTCCGCCGCATATTAAAAGGACAATGTGTCTGTTTCTAACTGGGAGGGAGAGGGGAGGAGGAGAGCAACGAGAGAAAATGGCTGGGTTGCTGCATGAAAGAATTAATGCCATGTTTGTGTTCGTTAGAATTACAAAACTGGCCCTGTATAAATTGTACACAATCTGCATAAGAAACTGAAGAATCTTTCACGTTCTAGAAAATTTAACTTCGAATTTTTCTCTCGACCTTTTAGGATTGTTGATTCTATTTCCTCGGCTCGAATTTTCGTGGAATAAATTTTGAAGAAAATCTAAAAAAAATATTTAAAGATAATTAGTATAGAAAATGGAAATTTTTAGTATCTGCTATTTCTTTTTAACGATTTATTATACTTATTCTATGTTTATATTATTTTATTGTACAAGCTATAAATATTTATAATCAGTTAAATATTAAATTAGAAAAACATAGAACACAAAAAAAAAGCTTTTTCACATTTTCCTCGTAGACAGGCAATATTAAGATGAATCGAAATCAATTAAAAATTCATGTCCGCGCCACTTCAATTTTCCAATAGCGAACCCATGTAAGTAGAACCACGACAATTTCCCTTTGCATCTCTCCTTTCAAGATTCAATAAACTTCCCCACCGACCAAACCCCTTCCCGCAAAACATAGTCTCGAGCGAGATTTTTCTATCCGCGCGGCGATTCCCCCTCTCCTCCACCCTTCTCGTGCCGGAATTTCATCGATATTCGCTAATAAATTTTAAAGGGTACCCTCGAGAATGTTGGTACGCGCGCGCCCTACCTGTAAATATTCAAAGTTTTCCTTCGAAATCGGTTCTCCTCTTCCCCTCCTTCCCGCGGACGAGCAATCACTCGGCGGGGGAGAAGAGAAGAACAAAACTGAAAGTTCTCCACGAGATGAATTCCTCCGCGCGGAAAAAGGGAGAAGTCTCGGCCTTGGCGAGGAAAAGGGGAGTG